>NW_010315572.1:3781-44309 GCF_000700745.2 Antrostomus carolinensis
GGTGAACCTTGGCCCACCTGGAGGGACAACAGACGACCTAATATTCCCCGGATACGGAGGAGGAGGGCGGTTAAAAATTTGATTTAAATTGTCTGGCTGCCAATGCTGAAGAGGAGTTGCATGGGTAGGAGCTGCTGCATCCTGCAAGGCTTTTTCCTGACGAACCGCATTCTTCTTCTGCTGCTGTTGCTGTAGAATAATTTCACGTAATTTCTGTCGCTGTTTAAAAAAACAAAACAAAACAAAAAACAAAACCATTGGGCTTGACACTGCAATTGACATATTTTGAAGTGTTACACTCCACTAGGTTAAGCCTTTTGGAGGAAAGAAATTCTTCAACCGCTACAGAGAAATATTATAAACTACCATAATCACCTCAGAAATTAGAAGAGGGATCAAATGGTGCATGATGCTGGTAAAGCAACTTGATCTCCAGATCTCTTGTTAAAGTGTAGAGTGTGAACTCATTTTACCAATTAACATATAAGCAACTGTCTTTTCCTCCTTCTATTCCAATAATGCAGACCCTCTCATCACATGAAAAAGTGCATTCTGAACAAGAAAGGTGACTAGAGGTCCACTGAAGAAAATTCAGCACGAGGATTACACCAAAGCAGGAGAATTTACTCTGACTCTGTATGACAAAATACTACAATTTTTTCTGCCAAATCAACTTCCCATCACTCCTTCAAAACAAAAGACTGAGAAGCTTACCACAAGTTGAATATAATTCTATGTCTAGACAGAGATGTTTGCCAAACATTCACTGACAAAAACCTGGAATGACTGTGCCTCCAGAAGAGCAGTGACCAATGGTAGGATTCACCTCAACATGTCAGCCAACTGAAAAGTTGTATCTCTAGTCTGAGATCTTTGCCTCTACTCCCTTCTTCAGTCAATGAATAAATCACTGACAATCAGTTCTGCATCTCATCTATAACAGGACAGAATTCACTGTCCTTTCAATGTGTTTTTTTTTCTCACACTGTAGATAAAAGAGCTATTACAGACTAGTCATCTACATCTTCAATGGCTTCAAAGATGGCCTTTGCTTCCTTTTTGAATCTTGTCCAAACTCCTTAAAAACTACTGATGTTTCTATATATTGTTCTATCCACAAGGGCCAAATTAACATGCTAAGTGAATGAAGATAATTCTCTGTTATACAGCTATGTTTAATGGCAAGAAACTTCAAATATTAACAAGAATGGGGGAAATTCTTTTACTCAGAAAGTTTTAATACCCTCAGTATTAAACATTATTCTCACCTGTCTTAACTTCTCAGTATCCGCTTGAGACATATTCATGGTATTCTGTGTGTCTGTTACTCCTGTAGTGGGTGCTGGGCCAGGAACTTGTGAAACTTTGGGAAACTGTTGTCCTTGAGAAGTCATTGGAGAATTTGCAGATGCATTGAAGTTGCCCTCAGATCCAGGCCGTGGTTGTTCAGTAGTGTCATGGGCTAGCTGACCAGTTCCAAAGGATTCTGGCTGAGGTCTTGGAGTCATTGGTGGTTGATCATATGGGTCACGTGCTGGAGCAGCTGAACCATGGCTAAATGAATCTGTTATTGCGGGTCCTGCAGGTCTGGGAGTTTGAGAACATGGATCTGATGGCCTGACAAAAGTGCCCTGCAACCTGTTCTGTGGTGTCTGCAGGAAAGGATCTCTGCTTGGTATTAGTCCTGGTCTTGTCACTGCAGGTCTGTTAAAACTCTCTGGAATCCCTGGCCTTGGAGTTGCTGGTTGTTGAGAATAAGGATCACTGAGAACTGGCCTTGGTGTTCCAGGAGGTTGGGCATATGGATCAGAATGTCTCTGATTTGCTGGCGACTGAGCAAATAAGTCCGTTGGTTGAGCAGGTCTTGGCGTTGGTGGTTGCTGCATATATGGATCAACTGTGGTGGGCCGAGGAGTTCCTGGAGGTTGGGCATAAGGATCAGCAACTGGCCGAGGAGTACCTGGAGGCTGGGAATAAGGGTCCTGAGAAGCTGGCCTTGAAATGGGTCCAGACTGAGGGAAAGAATCACTCTGTTGTCGCACTATCCGGGGTGGATGGGCAAAAGGCTCCTTTATTGCAGGATGGGGAGTAAGTGGAGGCTGGCTGTACGGATCATTAGGTTGATTGTGGGAAAAGTTATCCACAGGCCTTGGTGTCAAAGCAGGCCTGTCATAGGGATCGACAGCAACGCGCCTTGGTGTACCTGGCATTGATGCATAAGGATCTTGCGGGGACTGAGGTGGGCGCATTGGAGTTTTAAAAGGTCCAGGGCTGCCATCAACAGGAGCAGGAGTAGGAGTCAATGGTGGCCGTGCATATGCATCAGCAGAAGCTACTCTCTGTCTCTGAAATGTATCCGTTCTAGGTGCTGGCTTAGTAAACGGATCACTGCTTCCAGCTGTTAAAGGAACCTTCCCTGACTGTTCCATAACTACGGGTGATCTTGGGACCCCCAATGGTTTGGAGAACTGCTCTGATGCCATGACAGGCCTGGGTGTGTCTGGTGGCTTTGCATAGGGATCACTGCTACCTGGAGATGAAGAACATGAATCCCTGACTGGCGAAGGCCTGCTTCCTGATGGTTCAGTCACCTGAATGGGCCTAGATACAGATGACTGTGGTGCACAGGTATCTAATGGTGCAATGCTACTTCTTCTAACAAAGTTTTGGTTAATGGGTGCTGGTCTAGGTGTTCCCACCATTTTAGCATATGGATCCATTGGAGAAGGAGGTCTTGTGTTTGTGGAACCTGGAGAAAACATCTGCTGCGATGATGTCTGAGGAGTCTGAGACTGAGACAGTGAATCATGTACTGGGATTCGGGTTGGAGTAGGGGGTGGGGCTTGTGGTTTTAGGAACACATCGTCTGAGGATGCTGATGTAGGCGTAGCAGGTAGCTGCTGCTTTGTAAATAGATCCTTATGGAATGTCTGTTGTGCAGGAGACATACTTCCATTGCCAGTCTGTGGTGTTAAGGGGCTCTGGATCCCACTGCTAGGTGTGTCTGAGCCAGACTGGTTCAGAAGCTGTTGTGAACCAAACTGCTGCTGCTGTTGCTGCTGCTGCTGCTGCTGTTGCTGCTGCTCATTTTTCACTTGCTCAAGCTTCTGTGTGGCTTCTATTTTGGCTTGCTGCTTACTTTTTTGCCGCATTTGCTGTTTTAAAATTATGAGGAAAAAGGTTACACTTTTAAGTCCAGGGTATATAAAATCTTTCTGATGACTGAATCTATAATTAAAACTCTAGGAAACATCAAAGATGAATTATAAATAATTGTAAATTGCAAAATTTAAATGCAATGGGAAACAGAGGCTCTAGCTATCTGTAAAGTTCAATTACCTTGACATGCACCTTGACTGCCTGGGAAGAAACATTTCCCAGGTTGCTTAAAGAGCAGCACTGCTTTCCAACCTTATACTTTGAAGACGAAAGGTTACTGACAGACACAGCACTGATGTGAGGCAAATGGGCTCCAAGAGACAACCAGCCCAATTTGAAGCAGTAGTCTGCAGGACAAGGTTACTGCAATACAGGGTATATAAAAACAAACTACTGCACTAGCCAGCCTTTCTGCACAGAGAAAGAATAACCTATTTCCATAATATGTGGGATTTAAGAGTCAAAGTTTTAAAATGAAGTTTTCTAACATTTATGAGCAGCTTCTCTTCTGATAGCATCTATTTTCTTCCTACGCAGAATGGCTGACTTTATGCTCTTCTACAAAGAAAGATTAAAATTGATTTTATTACAACAGATTCCAACAATGCAATAAAAAGCTGGAAGAAAAATAACAAAATACCCTAAATGCAACGCACCTGTCTGAATTTCCATTCCTGATCGTGTTCTGATTCCCTCTGTTTTAATGGATCTTTAAAGAGGTCGGAGTCAATGCGGGAGCCAGGATCAATGCTATCCTGTTGCTGCTGCCTTTTCATGGAGTCATTTGACATCTGTACTTTATTGATGCGCAAAGCAGCTCTATTATCTCTGGCTTTTTGCTGGGAAAAGATTAAAAAAAAAAAAGAAAAAAAGATGTAGTTAGCCTTGTTTTCTTCTGCTAAATAAGAACACTGCATCTGTTATTCCTACAAAATCTACCACTAAATTATTTCTACAGGCTGTTTTAATCACACACATGCTTGTGAAAACTGAGTTATATATGACTTTAAAAGGAATTCCAAACTGAAAGTACTTCATCTCTATAGAAATTCTGCATTTGACATACGTGGAAGGAACTAAGTTATTAGCAGCAGAGGTTTTCTATACATTTGGAGTGTCTGTTCAGGTATTGTGCTGTGCTAAGAAAGCATGAATCCTACTAGTTTACCTTTCAAATCACATATTGGTCTGGTCTGCAATCTGAAGACATGAGCACAGCAGATGATGTTTGGATCAATAAAGGCCACTAATGTGGAGAACTTCAATGACAAGAAAAATACAGTCTACTCCATTAAATAGTCTCTATAGATCTCAGTCTGTGTTAACTTAGCAGTATAAACATAGGATATGGGCTTATGGATAAGGAAAAATTGGATGGAAGAAGAGCAATTCCTCTTCAATGAGGCATTTTACAGCCATACTGACACTTTAAAGTATCTAATGGAAGCTTCAAAGAGTCTGGTTTACCACCAGTCTAGAATGTGATTCCTTTTCTGAATCAAACCCTCACATCTTCTTTTTCATAACTTTATTTGCAGTTGTCAAGTAGGGGTTGCCTAGCAGAAAAGGTTTTAATCCTTCCCCTCCAACAATGGAACACTGACATGGATGAGAGCAGCATTGTCACAGCAGCAGAAAAATTTGTGACATTTTCCCCTGTAAGTAATGGGATTGTGCATAATAAGGAAAGTAAAAAGTGAAAATTTAACTAATACTCTTCTGAATTTTGTTTCTAAGATAGTCTTTACTCATCTCCACAGACTGAAAGTCCCTCAGGAGAGGTATCACTGCAGCTTCTTGCACACACAATGCCAGAAACACTAGCAACAGCTGAACAGCGAGTGTGCACGGACTGTAACTCGGGTGAGAAAGTAACTGCCTCTTGCTATGCAAATACTCGTGTGTGCATGTGTGTGCACTTCCAGGCACACCCCTCCTGAACATGAAGAAAATGATTTTTGCAGCTGCTTTCTTGATATCTATCAGGAGAATAAGACTGCATTTGTTAAGAGCAATGAAAAAGAAAAAAAAAATCAATAACAGAAATAACTGTGAAGTGATAAATGCCTGGATAAAAATCCACCCAGTAAGTGGATAGTATCTTATAAATACTACACAGAAGAAACCTCCAAGATTAAGCATAAGATGGACAAGGTGACATGGAGGTCCACATGTGCTGAATTTACAGGTCTGAATAAAAAGCAGAATAATGATGATGTCTCAGTGATACAAAAAAGATGATAGAAAATTACTCTTTTAAATGGAAAGGGGTTCAGAAAGATCAAGAACTCCAATTCCCACTTTGAGTTCAGGGTAATGATTTATCCTCTAAAAGTTGTCAAAGAGATAAGTGGATTTTTAAATTTGGACAGGAGGAGATGATGCAGGTACTGCTAAATGCAACATGCATGGGAATCAAATTTGCTTAGTAATGGGATTATATTAAAAAAGTGCAGGTGAGGGAGGCTAAGAGACTGAAAATGTAACCCTGCAAAATCCAGAGACATCTACAACCTGAGAATGATCATCCAACTGCTGTTGTGGGGAAACAAAGAAAAGCTGAGAACCAGGAGAGAACGGAGATATGACAGGAAATTAAAGAAAAGTACATTTGTTAACAATGGCTGGGAAGGTCAAAAAGAATAATATAGGATCTGAGATTTGGATGTGGACGGGCTTCAACAAGAAGTTTCAACAAAGCATAAGGGTCATCCTTTGAATGGCAGAAGTTCTTATAGAATGGAATCAATGACCACGTAACTCCAGACAGCTCCTACAAATACGTGTGTTCACTTGACTCAAATGAGAAGAAGGTGGATGTTTTTGGAGAGAAAAATGGAGTCCTTCATGCTCCCCACAACATGAAAGATGGCAAAAGTTTCCACTGCAAAGCAACAGAGGAGAGTACGTAGTGAAGGGGAACAGTAAGGAAGAACACAGGAGCAGAAGAAAATGAGGGAAGTAGGGATGTGAGCACTGACACCTCTGGAATGGTTAGTTCAACCACTTCAGAAACTCTAATGGAGCGAAGAAGAAAAGACTAGTGAGAGGGGAAGATGAAAGTGAGGAATGTCCCATAATGAGTTGTTACTATCCTTCTGAAGAAACTGCTGAGATCCTGTGCAGAAAGAGAGAGCAAATAAAACTTGAGGCATGAATCAAATGTAGGAAAGAGGCAGTGGGAACCACAAATGTTCTCATCTCAGCTGGATTGCACAATATAGTTTATTTAAACACTGAAAAGCAAAGAAAATAGGTAGAAGTATTCAGAGTTAGAAGTTAAATCACAAGGGCTTTCTTGAAGTAAGTGAACTTTCACTAACCCCAGAATGTCACTTATTAAAAAAAAGAAACTTTATAAATGAAACATGTTTGCTGCAAGTCTGCAGATGCAGGTGGTAGTTGTTCTTACCACATATGGAGCCCTCTCCTGTGAGCTTGCTTTCCTCCACAGTTTAGCAATCTGCTTCACTCTTGTAGCCCAGTCTGCAACCAAAAATATGCAAGGCTTTGATAAGTCTATTTTACATTCTTTCAAATAAAGATCCATGGATTGCTACAAAATATTTGACTCTATTCAGTAAATCACTCACCTGGGAATTCTTCCTTTAGGTTAGGGAAGTTGATATTTGTATAGAGAACAGGTGCTACTGTTGCCATTTCACCCAAAGCTTCTTCTTTTTCCCACTTAAGAGTGCTTCTTTGAGCATTGGACATTGTATCACCTTCACCTTCCAAAGGTGGAGCAGCAGGTGCCCACGAGCTGTTCGGATCACTTACCATTGGATTGAATGCTGGATTCTTATCCCTGACAAATCAGAAAAGGGTTTTGTTTTATTTTATAGATAGATTGCTCTCAAAATAAAATAAAAAAACAATTAATAAAGTACTTAATTCCATTTGCAATTTCAGTAGTGAACAGGCTGTAAGAATGCAGAAGTTTTTGTAGTGACCAAGTAGTTAAATACTAATATCACAGTATCGAAAACAACAACATCCCCCAAGTGGCAAATGCTAAACAATAGATATTTTTAATTTCCCATCTTGACTTACCTGGTATCAGTATATGGTTGCTGTGTAATGGGAGAGAAAGTGCCCAGTCCACCTCCAGCAGTCAGAGCTGTATGAGGGAGATGAGGGTTAGGGCCAATCAGTCCATTCATAAGGGGCACTCTTGGAAACGCATTCTCTCCTGGAAAGAAGTTGTTTAAATTACTGTTTTAAAGGGTGACTATTTTAAAGGTAGAGGTGGAAGTTTTCAATGAAAAAAATGACATCTCATCTAATGAAAAACTAATTGCTTTAAAATTTTATAATACTGACCTTACATTTTTTGGAAAATATCTTATATTGCTTCCCTACAAACTTAAGGGATTCTTTTCTACTGTATCACATCCTTGCACAGATTTTTTTTCTTGTCTGAAAAATCAGGTTTTTTAAAATGGATTTCCAAAACTTTTGCAGCAGCCCATGCTATGGTGCTGCACTTTATATTGAGGTATATTCTGAAAGGCTAATGGTCTGTTATATTTGTTATATCCAGATCCAAGCAGCCAGTACAGAGAAGATTGTTTTCAGTCCTTGCAGCATTATCATTAACCACCTGAATTAAACATCGCCTCTTCTGAGACTTCTGAGCAGTGTACCATAGTAAGCCTCATTATCTTCTAACTCCCTAATTTGTAACCAATGAAACAGATACATCTAGTCAAATGAGCATCAGCATTTTCTAATTAAATGTCCAGCCTAGCAGTACAAAGACAGAAAATTTTATTTATTTGATTACAATATTAGGCAAATGTGGCACAGGCAGATTCCTTCCAGCAGATGGTCTTTGCAGATGTTCCTACATAGAATTAACCCTGGCCTTTGAATCCCTGTCACTTAAGAGTGATTATAACTGTTGTCCCAGTATTTTCTTAAAAGCATAGAAGTAGCATAGGCAGTAGCTACATCTGTAGGGTGACACTGTATGGTTCTCTCACACTTTAGGAAACTGTCTTATGATCTATAGGTTACATACACTATGCAGGAAGCAGAGTTTGGATGAAAGTAACTCAAAATTTAAGAGAAGGTGCTTTATTATAGCTGCTAAATAGAGAGCATGTGGTAACAGTGAAGACCTGGCAAACAAACAAACAGGATGGAGAGTCAGGCCTCTGGTTTGCACTGTAGGATCACATGTTTTTAGGAGAGCATTCATTTTATTTCAAATTGCTGAAACCTGATGCAAGCTTCCCTGTTACTGAAGCATTTATCTCACAGAAACGTGTGGATCATTACACAGTAACTGAACCAAATTATAAATCTAAAATTTTGTAATTGTGGCAGTTCCCACAGGGAGAAGTTAAAAAATCTGACAGAGCTCAAATGCTGAAGTTATCTCCAAGTGCTCAAGTAACTGGGAAACAGGCAATGATATCTATATTATCCTTTGCTTTAAATCACCTCATTATTTGCTTTAAACTCTCTCCTTTCTAGGACATTTTGAAGTCTTTCCTTTTTATCGAAATTCATCCCACTAGGAAACCAATAATTTTTCTTCTTATGATTAATTCACTGGTGAAAGCAATTTGCATACTACTTTTTGTGGTACCAGTATAACAGAACAGGCATGCTTTTCACGAGCTCAGGGAAAATCCACTAGAGGTGATGTCTGATGAGAAAAAAGTGCATTTAATTATGCTCATATATACTGCTAAAAAAGAGGAAAAAAAAAACCAAACTCTATGGGTAAAATAAATAAATAAATAAATAAATAAATAAAAATCAGAGTGCCCCCTGCTTTCAGTATAAGAGCAAGAATATGCTGTAGTAACTCATGGTAATTTTAGCAGCAACAAAGAAAATAAATTACCATCTCCCAGATACATTTCAAGATTACTTAGTGCTCTCTCTAGTATTTGGATAGGACTAGTTAACATGTTAAACTGAATTCTTAAAGGAAATTAAGACTCAGTAAATCACTTTTATACAGACTCTTTCCTTACCATTAAGCAGGTACTCAAAACCAATTAAAGAGTAAAGTCAGAAGAGAACACATTCTTTATCACAGACAAATTGTAAAAATATGAAAGTGTCAGCTAAAACTAAAAGCTCCAATATGTCAGAAAAATCTAAGATCACTGTCCCTTTCTATTAGCAATATTTCTGTGCATGTTAATCACATACCCCCTTCATAATAGTTTTAGAGCAATATTTTATAAACTAACAAAGGCAGATTCCACAAATTAACAACAGAAGAAAGTTAAGAGGTGTCCTACTTTCACATCAGTGTTTAAACGATGCACAACTCTCCTGACCGGGCTGCTCTTTTTAAAAGTAACAAAGGAACATACCTTGACTGTGCAAAGACATAAGTTGAGGTGGAGGTGGAGGCTGTGGCAAAGGAGCTGGCTGTGTGGTTGCTGGACTTAGTACAGCTGTGAACAAATCTTCAACATCCTTTCCTCCTAGCTCTGCAAAAACACTGTGCGTGAGTTGGCTGGCATTGTTTACAAACTACATTTT
This sequence comes from Antrostomus carolinensis, assembly GCF_000700745.2. Classification (NCBI taxonomy): domain Eukaryota; kingdom Metazoa; phylum Chordata; class Aves; order Caprimulgiformes; family Caprimulgidae; genus Antrostomus; species Antrostomus carolinensis. The sequence goes on from NW_010315572.1 coordinate 13,451, forward strand.
ATAAAAGACAATAAAGATTAAAGCACGTACCTGGGATTTTGTACAATTTGCCAAGGATAGCACCTGGACAAAGGAAAGACAACACAGAATAAGTAAACATCAAAAGATGCAAAACAATTTGTTCCGCAACCAAGTTCAAATAGGTATGTTACAATACATAGATAATAATTTGAGGGAAAAAAAAAAAAAAGAGAAGATTTCTACTTAAGTTTTCTAGAAGACCAAGGACAAAAAAATTACCATCTGTGAACATTTTGTCTAGTTCTGGACTCAAGATTCCATCCAACTGTTCTTCACTCAATGGCCGTGAACTCTGGTTGACATTCGGCTGAGGCAGAGAAGAAGGATCATCAGAGATGGGACCAATATCCAATCCAGCTGAAGGAAGAAAAAACATTAAGTTAGGTATAAATTGTAAAATTTATTGGTACAGAATAAAGAGCATAAACCTCTTTTTTCCAGAGCTATCAGGTAAACCAAGACTTTCTAAGATTTGAAATGTAAGGTAAAATAAGACATTCATTAGAAAAAGTAAACAAATCGACCCACTATTTACCTCCAGTTTATGGTACTGTTTGAGGAATGTTAATTGACTAGAATGTGACTGCAAGAATGGCAAGTTTTTGTTCAAGTCAGACTACTGAGTTTAGGTACAGGATGTTTTTGAGTGTATAGTTTTCAGTATATAGGTTCCTCTGTATCTATTTTTCACATTTTAAAAACAATCCCACCAGTAGTAAATATAGTTCATTCTCATGTACCTTAAGGTTCAACCAAATGTTCTTATAATATTACATTAAAGATCTACTGAAGTGCTGTTTAAGTGTAGTTAGTATCAAAGAAATTATAGCAGTTTGTTTCAAAAACAACTACTGAGTTACATCAGACACTGATTTGTTGGTACTGAGAAAACATAACTCACTACATAAATTTCCTAACATGCTTTACAAGTCAATAAGCCTCTCAAATTAGAAAGATTTTTGAAAAGCAGAACTACACACTTCAGTATTAAAAATATATTTCTGTATTAGATACCAAATAAAAACAAATTTCAAATAATGAAACATGCTGCTCTACTTATTGTCAACCTGTGTTTTGCAGAAAGTGATGAATCATCATCCAGTGGTAAGATTTGATGCTGACTGCTTTATTCATGCTTCAGTATATTCATATTGTTAAAATGTTTTTAATTTACAAAAGATACCATTGTGATAAACACTACACACTACTACTACTACTACAAGTAATATTAAAACTAACAGTGACAGCAAGAAAATGCATGGCTTTGTATCATGAAACACAAAAACTCAGGAAGGTTTTCAAAAGCTGTAAGCAAAATTTTATGCAGTACTCTTAAATGCAGAGTGCAGAGTTTATAGGTCACGTTAGACTCAAACACCACAGGAAGAGTGGAAAATGAAAGCATGAATTAGTGACACAGTAAAGGAGTACTAGTTGCTACACATGCAGTTCTTTCAGCTAAAACCACTAGGAAAGATGACTACTTCTAACCATGGATCATCCATTGTTTAGTTTCTTACCAAATGGGGAGGGTGAGTTCTCAACCTGGAAAGTGCATAAATCAAGACCTACAGGACCCAAACCAGATAAAATGGATGATTATAACACAAAAACAAAACAAAAAAAAAGTAAAGAAAAAAGCTGCATGCTGAAAAAAGCTATGCAGGTATGACAGACAACGGCAGCTACATTTTATTCTCTCTTAAGCAGCGAAGCAAAGAGCCAAGTAAAACAAAATGTTGAAAAAGTTGGGGTTTTGGGGTTTTTTTTGTAGAAGACAACAAAATAATCTCCAAGGTATTCTTAACGCATGGAAATTGTATCTGAAATCACCTAGAGCATTAACCTAAAGATACAATACAACAAATATATCTATAATAAAGAGGAAAAAAAACAACCAACCAAACAAGCAACCAAATATCAGAGACTTTATAAATGTACATACCCGAATGATCTCCAGACTTTACCAAATCATCAGAAAGTATTCCAAGAATATCATCATCAGTATTTAAGACCTCAGAAAGATCAGCTAAAGGATCGTCGGTGCTACCTGGATAAGATGCAATAAATAAAATCAACCAGTTGCAGTATTTATACATGACTGTGGCGATGTACTATAGCTTGAGCTATAAACTCAAACACAGATTTACCAGGCTATAAGGGCCTTCTATAGTGTGTTATGTACTGCAAGGCACTGTAGCCATCTTCACAGGCTAACGTTGCTTAATATTTTCTCCAATACAGTAAAAGTGATCATGTAACCACTCATGTGGAAGGAAGAAAAAACCCCAAGATCTAGTAAGAACTTACAACCTCTAAGACACAAAGGCCCATGAATGTAAAAGTCAACAAGTAGGTTTTATAAAGGACAGAGCTCACATGAAATCAACAGGGAATATTTTAAAAAAATACAAAATAAAAGCTAATAAAGTGACAGGTTACTTCTCTTACCACCACTATCATTCTTAAGACTACAGAGCAAGCAGTTACCACACTGTGATAGGGGAGTAAAATGTAAGAGTAAGAAGCAGTAGTAAGCAAATGGAAATTGGAGATGCTATTTTTAAGACATCAGAAGAAATCCTGAAAAAAAAAGTCATGTTTGTTTGTCTTCTAGGAAAAACTAGCCTGGCTCTAGCAATAAATTATCTAATATTAAATAATAAATTCTGGATATGATTATCTTCTTGACATCCAATTCATTAGGGAGAAATGACTCCACATGGCCCATCTGGTTTTATTAAATAGTTTTTTAGGACTATTACAGATGTGCAAAATTTAAAGAAAATGGTTTGACAAATAAATAAAAGTTGAGAAAAATATTTTTGCAGAAAAACTGCAGACTATCATGACTACATGAACAATCATTGCCAGACCAATGAAACAGGAAGAGATAGTAAATAAGCATATAATTAAACAGAGAAAAGGCATTAATACAAATCATAAAATATACAATGTGGAAAACAAATATGGGCAAGTTGAAAAAGGACCAGAAAGTTAAAGAACAAATAAATTTTGCACATATATGGGTACCTTTCCCACTGTTATGACTCAACTGCCCCAGGAAAGTACTTCTAGCTTAATTCAGATGCCTGGTGCCACGGATTTACTTATATCATGAAGCTACTTTCCAAGCTGCTAAATTTTACAATTAGAAGTTCCTTCTGCTGTTTTTCAGAGACAACCCCTTTCCCTTCCATCATTAATCAAGTCAAAATGAAAATTATTTTTCTTCACTTTACTATTTTTATTCTTTGAAATGCAATCAAGATTATACCACCCTAATCAAATCATGTTTTATGTTTGCCACTCAATAGGTGGATCATTGCACCGGTGCGGACCAGTCCGTTTGCACACACATAAAGAATACAGCTCCCATTAACATCAGAAGTATTAAAAAGTGTCTCAAAATCATATCACTTTGTGGGTATAGTAATTTTGTGTACTTTCATAGAATCATAGAATGGTTTGGGTTGGAAGGGACCTTAAAGATCATCCAGTTCCAACCCCCCTGCCATCAGCAGGGACACCTTCCACTTTATAAAAAGTACTATGAAATGTGAGGTTTTAAACAGAACCTAGTTGGGATTTTGGTCATTTGTTGTTGGGGTTTTTTGGGGTTTTTTTGTTGTTGTTGGATTTTTTGTTGTTTTGGGGGTTTTGTTGGGTTTTTTTTTTTTAGATACTTGTTTTCCTCCTGGCAATTTAGTCTAATTATGCAAATAACTAACTAACACCAAGCAGCACAAGGTGACGTTAATGACTTTAGCTGGCTGGTAGGCAAAGGATTGAGTTTAGTGGTTCTTTAACTTTCCAAAAATTCCTACCTGAAGGCAGGTAAGTAGCAGAGAGAAAAAAAGCCTTTATGAAGGAAGTACTGAGACTGTACTAGCAGCCTTTAATCCTTCTGCAGTATTTTATATTATGGTGTTTTTCTCCACAGCTCTTAGTAAGGTGCTTGGGAACAGCTCCTAAAAATTCAGCTTCTAATTTGAATATAAATATATTGAATAAGTAGCTAGAAAGAGCTCAAGTGGAAAGATATAACTGAAGAGTTTACCACCCATAGCTACAAACTGGCCATGAATAAATTCAGGCTTCAAATTAGAGGGCTTCTATTAAGGCAATCAGATTCTGTAATGGCCTTCTGATGAGACCAGTAGGTTGGAAAAAAGCTACCTGCTTTCAAAATGGAGCTTGTTAAGTCTATAAAAAGGCTGAGTGTTAGTGATAGCAGAGGGCTAAACTCTATGATCAATAGGTCTCATATAACACATCTAATCTAAAGCATATTTTTACATTTTTCTTCCATTTTTTTTCCCTTGTTTTAATCCAATATATGCTAAGTATTACCTTGGAAACAACTAAATCACTTTAGTCAGCTGCTTCAGATCAGAATCAATAGCTGGCTGACATCTGCTCCCAAACAAATAGCTCAATACTGCTCATTAATTTGAATCTTTCAGAATGGAGATAAAAACTAACACAAAACAAAAACGACAATAATTTGCTTGTAATGCTGGATCTCGACGAGAGCACAGTTCTACTGCTATCTTGTGATCCTGACTCCTCCCATGCATTCACTTTTATTTATTTGTGAAGTTCTAAAAGAATAAAAACCCTTCTTCCAAGGCTGCAGCCACCCTAAGATGTTTAATCATGCAATAACATATATAGTTATAGAACAGCCCAGCAGCATTTGAATCAGTTGCACACAGACTCAGGTGACTCCTCTCTTTTTTGTCTAGAACGAATTTCTTTAGCATTCTCTGGAGACCCTACTCAAACAGATGACTTTTTCAGCATTCCTAGAAAAAAATACACTGAATTTAAGCTATTTGAAACTAAAGGAAAGATCACACTGCCAGAGCCTTCACAGAACACACCTTGCCAAGTGACCTCTTTTTCATCAGAGACACCCAGGTCAAGAAACTCAGGAGAGAAGCAGACAGTCCTCAGACCACTCAGGATGCAACAGATCCTAATCATCACCTTCAACTTTACCCACGAACAGACAGGGAGATCCTGGAGATCTGGTGCTCTGTGTTCACAGTGAGCAAACCTTCACCCTCTGCTCTAGCACTGCCTTGAAAATAATTTTAAGGGTTGGTCCCATGCAGAATACACTGTAAAGTGTGCCACATGTTATAAAACCACAGGAAAGATGAGTCTTGTAACTGAAAATAAAAACTGCAACACAGAAGTCAGGACTGGGAGCCTAAAGCTCACTTCAGTCACAGTTACCAGAAATTAATAGCAAAGGACTCCAAAAACCCTCTTCTGGCTGACACTGCCAATCCCCATCACTACTTCAATCTTGTCTAGCAAAAGCTTCAGCTACCCTTAATCAAGCTCGAAGAATAAACAGTCTCAGAAGGTGTCACTGAAACGCACTGTCAGTTCACCAGCAGACGGAACACAACACTGTGCACACGTTGGAAAACAAAGCAGATAGAAGAACTTCCTCTTTAGATGCTCGAGAGCTCTTTGGAAGATAAACAAGTATATCTAAACCTTAACCCTGGGATTAAACAAGTGGAGTCTCTAAGAGAAGAACATCTTCCTTATGGAAAAGACCTGTTCAGGTAAGCAAGGACTCTCACAGGAGTCAACAGCACTGCAGGAAAATAACACTTGGTAACAGTGTAGTCCTAACAGGCTCCCAGTGCAGTGAATAAAGCAGTTCATGTTGGTCCTGCTCCAAAGCCAGGTCTGTACTGAAAGGATGAAAATATCACAGGTGCTCCTGGACACTGATTTCACCTCCAGCTCCTCTGCAATATCAGCCAGAAGGGAAGATGTGACTGTCGCTAGCTCAGCAGTCAGACGATTTACCAGCACTCAAAATTAACCTGGCTCTCTCATACGTGCGGAAACAACTGCCTCCCACAAAGTCACAGCGAAAGAGTTAAGAAAAATTACGCTGGAACTGATCAATACTGGCAGATGACTTCACCCACTGGTGCTCCAACTACAACAAACAGCTCCGTCTGGACACAATTTTGGCCAGAAATCTGAGCAGTTGAGAGACAATAGTTCAGAACATTCCTATGGCCAGAAAGCGCTGTCCTTTGAGTCTCTTGTATATAAAATGGGAAAGACAGTAGGTTATCCACTAAAACCCTTGCTAGTGATTTATGTATTAATAAGCCATTTTGTTATGATTTATTTCTAAATAAAAAGAAGAGGAAATTATGAAGTTTTACAACTTTGCTTATTCTTAAAGAACAGGTTTTTTAAAAATTCCTTTCAAACTTTGGAAATATAGAACAGTAAATTAACATCGATTTCATTAATTTCTAAAACCTTAGACTACTCTAATACATCAACATTAATGACTTTAGTCTTGCAGCTGTCAGTTCAGACCAGCAAAGACTTCTGAATCTGTATTTCTCTGGCTTCAAGAGAATGCTGGAGTGAAAAAGAGTCCACGTGAGCATTTTTTCTTGTAGTGTTGGAACCAATGAAATACAGACCTTGAAACACTTCATTTGCAGCAGTTTGCCTTTCAGGGGAAGTTAACTTTTGCAGTCTCTATTACTCACAATTCCAACCATGTAACAGTCAATGTGAAATTACAATAAAGCCTTTTGCTTTTCCTTTAGTAGATTTTCACTGAGTAACCATCACAATTAAGCAACCTTTTTTCAAATGCCCCTCTGGACACAGGAAACTAAACCAATGTGTGTAAACATTTTTAGATAGAAAAACTTGTGAGGATGAGCTGAAACACAAGCCACAAATTAACTCATATACACAAGTAACAGTGACAGTGTTTAAAAAAATACGGACTTCTCTATCTTACATCACATACTACAAGACACAGAGAAAAAGAATAATTTGGAGGGGACAGTAAAGTTTTCACTTTTAATTGCTCCTTTGTGAGAAGCTGCCCTTTCAGCAGCACTTCACAACTCTCTGGCTATTTGCAAAACTCTCAGCAGTGACTTCCATAAGGTTTTGCAAAAGATTGCCTAGGGGCTACAAACTGTACCTGGAAAGGGCACTCATGTTCAGAAAGGACATGGTGAACCAAAAATTCTGAGGAGACTGGCAACCTAAAATAATCTAAAACATTAAAGGAAATAAAAGTTGGATGATGTTCATCCAACTAATATCCACTACACTACTAAAATATATATTTTAATTAGAGTATTTTTGTCATCTCCTACAATGGATGTGTATGCTCACTCTTATACAGAATTCAGTTTCATGAATTTTATAGACATGGATGTTACAATCAAGGAGTTTCAGATTTGCATTAAGTGTCAATTGTTGTGCCATCCACTGCTCTTTCTGAAACAACAGAAGCCCTGGAGCTCAATAACACTGATTATCAATGAAATTTCACCTCACAAGGACAATTAATACACAGAACGTTGAAAAATACATCAGATAAACATTGTGAGAAAAGTGTGGAAAAGCTCCAGTTGCAACAACAAACCCAAACTACCGAGTTAGCAGTAACTTGAGCTTTGTATACCTTGAGGTCCCAGTTTTGCCTGAGCTGGAGTGGAGGTTGAGCTAAGAAGGGGGTCAGATGAAGGATCCAGGAAATTGGTGGTCAGATTTGTTTTACATGAGAGTGGAAGCGATTCTTCAGGTAAATTATCTAGACTCATCTTGTTTTGTCTACTGGTATCTAGTAGGTCTTTTCCAAAGAAAGCTTCCTGCAAAGAAGACAAAATGATTCCATGTAGGGAGAATACTTTCTCTATTGAAAAAGCTGGGTAAGTGGCAAAGTTGAAATTAAAAGTTAATGATTACTAGAAATACAAAAATAGTCTCAGTCTCACACACCTTCTAGTATGGCAGTGTCTCTTCCAGGCTATGAGGTGTGGATATGGTGGTTACAACTTACCTGAGGTAGCTACATTATTAATAGTTTATGATTAAATTCACACCTTAAATTATATAGAAAAAAATACAGTCCTATGTGTATGTGGCACAGTGTACTAACACAGAGTTACTATATGTCACAGGTTTTTCAGTATTTAAATTACTTCTCCTCACCCTTTGGGGATGGGGAGGACAGCTGAGGAAGGGGAATATTACTGAGCAACTTGACCAAGGCCACACAAGAACTTTATGAAAAACATGCAAGCGCACTGTGGGCCAAATTCTAGAATGATCATACACTGCATTTTGGTTAGCACAAAAATCATCTTAATGTCAAGCTGCAGTAACAAAACACCTAAATCTGTTTACATTAGTACCTTTCAAAATATCATTTAAGAGCTACCACTCACCTAAGCCTGAGTACTCAGTAATTTGTACAAATTTTCAAGCCAATTTTAATTTTTTTATATAAGAACTTTTTCTGTTTCCATGTGGTCAAAATTTTGATTTAGGATACAGCTGCTAAAAATAAAGAATTTATTTTTTTTTCACCATCAGTTATTCCAACATGAACAAAAGAAGAATCTAAGAAATAGTCTATGTTTTACAGGAGTAAAATGTGCATTAAGAAAAAAATATTTATCCTTATTAATCCAAAGGAAATGTTGCTTAAGTATTTGCTTTTCAACTCCCCCACTTGTGAAATACAGATTATTTTTAGACAGAGATTGTTCTGCCTCTCTGTCAGTTCTTTGCTTTCAATCCCAATATAGCTGATGTCATGAAGTTTGGTGAACATCTACAAGATAATAATGTTTTCAGGAAAAAGGTGGCTGAGAAGAAGAGTGAGCCAAATAATGTTCTCAAGAGATAAAGACATATAAACCAGTCAGTTTATAAACTGGTTGAAGGGAGGTAACTTGCTCAGTCACCATTAATATCCTGGTGACTATCCACAAGTGCTACCTCTTACCTGCTAGGGACATTACAGAATTAATAGTGGGGGAAGAGAAGAAATTATTGTGGGGGAGACAGGGCTTACACAAATATAAAACTGTAGCAAAACAAGTGTCCCCTATCAAATCATGTTCTATAATCTTCTGAAAGGAAAAAGTAGTATCTTGAGAAAGTGGCATGATCAAGTTAGGACATTCTACAGAGGTGAATGCTGAAAACATCATGTGTCAGTTCAGAAAGAAGAGAAAGGCTTCTTTCCCCCTCTGCCTCCTCTCCGAGAACAAGTAGAGAGCTATACATTGAGAAATAACACCAGAGAATTGGAGATTTGACATAATATACAGCTTTCTGTACAAACTTATGAACATTCTTTACAGAAAACCCATTTAATTTGAATGATAAATTTGGAATCTGAAAAGAAACATTAATGGTTTAAATGAACTACAAATCAACACACACAAGGAGCAGGTTTTTAAATGGATTTACTTGAGAAGTATATCAATAGCTTTACCTGCAGGTAGGCAGGAAAGGTTTCTTCAAGTTTATTTTTCTTTTTTCTGTAACGCTTTTTAATTTTCTCAGTACTTTCAGAAGCTGGGGTAGACTCCTCAACTGGAGTATCTGGCAGGTGTTCTGTCCAACCTAAAAAGTAACATTCAGGCACAAAAAAAGTAAAATACTCTATGTTTTCCTCTTCAGGTACCGTGGCAGCGTGCCTAATGCATCTTGCTGCCTATCAGGGTTCATGGACTTACGGAATATCACTCTAGATGTATCCTAAAGGTGGCTTTTATCTAGCCAGCTGTGAGCTGCCACCGGATCATCTTGGTTCTGGCAGTCAGAAATACTAGTCACATCACTACCTTATTGTACCTCACTGGCTGTAGATACACCTTTAACTTTTGTATCTCCAAGTCAACATAAGAACTGGTTCATTTGAGAGAAATTATAGGTGCCATCCAACCAGATATTTGAAAGATAATTCCACTGAAGTACCATGTCCAAAATCATCCATGTTGAGTTACACATTAATCACTTTTCATTTTATACACTAATTTTTCTCAAATTAAAGGAACATTTTTTGAAAAATCTGAGAAATTACTGTCAGATAAATAATAAACAAGCCAGAAAAAGAAATCCATAAATAAATCCTTCAAGAAAAATTACATATTTATTCAGCTATCATATTCTGGAGTGGCAATGTTTTTTTCCAATGCAAAAGCACACTGTGCTCATCAATCATTCCGTATTTTAGTTCAGCAGACCAGGGAAAGCACTGCAGGTAACAGCAGAATTTTTTAAGTCCTCTACTTCTGTCTTACCAAAGCTCATCACATGAAGTTAATGACCCTGGGAAGTTATTTAAGAAACTATATTATTGTGGCAGTAAAATCAGCTATGCTTTGTACTGTAGTGATCTCTTGTACCACCTTCAGAGGACAGGGAGAATGAAACTCACCAACACTGTGACCTCTGCATTGTCTGAGAGTGAGCTTTTGCAGAGAAAGGGGGTGGAACATGACAAGAGTAGCAAAAAACTTGGTAAGGCTGATAAGCTCTGGCAGCTGAGAAGCAAGCTCTCAGCAAGCTATGATGATTTAAAACATACAAAATTTTTTCTGAGTTATTTTTTTTCTTAACAAGCAACTGTGTCTGTACAGACAAAAAGAAGCTCAAACTTTTAACTGAAGAATACTTGTTTAAGAATACCACTTTTTAACAATACGTACTGTACTGTTACCCAGAATGGGGAACTAACTTTTTACCCTTTTTTTTTTTAACTTAGAGGAGCAGATTCCTATAGAAATGAAAAATTTGAAAGTAAAATTTTCCACACTACCTGAAACAATGTAGTATACGATACTGAAATAATATTTACAGAGCAGAAAAACATAGCTGTAACACTGATACTAACTGGGTTGCACTGATGAAAGAAACACTTGTTGGCTTCATAAAGTAGTTCCACAAACGCAAGAAAGGACAACATTTAACTATTAGTTTTTAATACTGCCTGGATGATGTAGTAAAGATACAGTCTCCACCAAGTTGTACAAATATATAGCAAGAGAACAATCTGGCTCTAGAACAGTTAAACACTTAATAGCTAAACAGACAGGAAAGAGTAATCAGAGAAATCAAAGGCCAGAGTCTTCTAACTGAGATGGTATCAGTCAACCTGGTAGAAGCAGCTGCCCCTACTGAGCTTTTAAGAAACAGGCTCTGAACTAAACATATTCCACATCTCACCTTAATGATACCTCAATATCTTCTAGATTAGATAGTGTGAACAAATCCAGATGGATTAAATAATCTAGTCTAATCACACACAGCAAGCAAGAGAACAAGGCCCATAAACAAAATCTGACTTCTTGTTAGATGCCCAGTCTATCGAGTACTACAGTGTCAGAGGCATATTTTAATGCTTTGCTATGAGAAGAGAGATCAAAGTAGGATTCTTCAGCCCTGGAGAAGATAACAACTGATGGGGGAGTATGACACATACCTAGAAAATATTTCTGTATTACAAATTAATACAGAATTGTATTTTTTAAAATCATCTTTCATAACATGAAATGCACAGATAGCTTACGAAACTCTCAGATACTCAGTTTGAAATTAAACGGAGTTCTTTCTTCATGCAACGATAGTATAACATTGAATTCACTAATACAGGATTTTCCAGAGGTATGCAAAGATATCAGACACATTTGTGGAACACAGAACACTGGTGAATGTTAAAACTGATGGTCCAGAAGACATCTCTGGATCAGGACTACATCTGGAGGAAGGTGTATCAGAAAGAGGATTGCTCTAAACCTACCTCATTTCTTACACTTGTTTCTGTCTTCTACTGGTCAAAGCTAGGCTAAACAGAGCTCTGACACATACAGCAGTCCTTATAATCCTCACTATTTATCTCCCACAATAGCCTGCAATTCATTGCTTCAGTTTCTTTGTAAATCATGAGCTCTGCTGAAATTATAAGTATGTAGGAATGAATATTTTCAGTTGAATTAATAAAGCCATCATGACAAACACAAAAAACTTTTTCTTCTGTAGTGCATCTCTGGAAAGCATTCTATGCTGATGAGTTCCATTATTTTTATTGCATTAAGCATGAAGGAAAATTTTAAAAGTTAGGTTTCTGCACTTACCTTCATCTCTGCCAGGCAACTGCTCAGACACAGATCCAGAGGAATCTTTCCTGGAGAGAGATCTTTTCGTCTTCCCCTGCCCCGTACGACTTCTCTGACGTACCATAAATCCACCAATACCTAAAGGGGAAGTAAAATTTCAATATATTGATTAAAACTATGCTTCATAATAAGAATGAGAGACAAGATTATTGTGCAGCTAAAGGGGACTACTTCATCTGTAGATGTCTCTGAATAAATCAGAGATACCTGAGGAGCTTTCATTGAGAGTTTTATGAAACATTTCTGAATTTTAATGTATATATGTAATTATCAAAAAAGATCAGAATTTTAGGACTGTAAAACATCCACAAGAAATTCAAATTACCAAACCTGGCAACTTTCAGATGCTGGTTTTCCCCTGCCTTGGCAAGCTGATGAATTGCTAGAATTATAAGTCAATCTTCCAAATGAAACCTATTAGAGGACCTTAAAGGACCATAAAAAACTCTTCAAATTGCTCTAGAGAGCTCACCACTCCAAATGATGGTACTAGAGAAGGACGTATCACAAAATAAAAAGATAATTAATCAACATCATACTGCCTGAACTCCAGAATCCTTCACCAGAGACTGACTGCAGTACTCCTGATCCATTACAGCTGGGTGTGTATGCATGTACATGCATCAGATTCAGGTTTGTTTAATTTTTCAGGGAAATTGTTGGCTACAGAAAACTAACAGATGGCTGCTCAACTCATGATCCAAAACCACTCCGAGCAAATGAAACCCTCTTAAGGGCCCAGCAGTAGAAATAAATAGCTTACTGAGGTACATTACTTGTTCAGAAAAAGGAAATCTCTGATAAGTAATGTGGGTTTGTACCACAGGGCGGGCCCATGGTGGAAGGCAATATACTCCTGGGCACAACCTGCTGGGACAGGACTTTCCTCAGTGGTGTGGGAAACGATGTGGAGAGGGAAAAAGTGGCAGAGATCTGTTTAGCTACTGAGAGAGAAGCAAGAGAAACTGGATCATGTTGTAACTCCTGCTTCCCTTCTTTCCTTCACTGCGTTCATTGCCTTCACCTCCTCAATCATTTCATTGCCTCCATTCTCCTCCCCTACTATCTTCACAATCAGAGGATATGGTCCGTTAGAGCGAGCAGGATGGGTGTGACTGACAAAACCAGTACTTGTGACTGCAAAGACTACAATCAGCTTGCCATCCACAAGTAGTGGGAGGCTGCATAATGAAACACAAAACCAACATGTAACAGATTCTGAGACCTACCAAGGTATGAGATAGAGGGGCTCTTCAAAAAGCCAGGTGGTGTCTAAGCATAGCTTATTATCTTGGGTTCAGTTTCAGCCCTAATGAATCACAGCTACTTCTTATGGAGTCACTGAGGCACTTCTAGCTTTTCCTGCCTGGAGATAGCTCAAGTGTTTTTGCATCCAGGGCATAATACAGCTAATCCACAGTCAAGATAATTAAGAGGCAACTGCACTAGTAAATTAAAATAAATGCATTCATCCAATAACTGAATTTATTAAAATTCACTGCCAGAAGTAATTCACAAATATTTAGTAAATTACTCTTACTAAGGATTTTAGAAAATAAGTAAGATACCTGCAAAAACTTCTCTGAAGTTCAGACATTGCTAGATATATATACACACATACACACAAATATATACATATATTCATATATATATATATATATAAAATATACACACAAATACACAGCCTGGACTTCAACAATTATATAAATATAGATAAATATAGTACATTTTCCTATCAAATTAAGCATCAACACAAGGTGTAGATCTGAACTACTAACCAATAATTGACAGCATACTAAGAACAGGCATACTGTTGAGCAGCAACCTTTGGAAATGTATTTTGATAAGAGAACTAAAAATTATTTTAAACAGAACAGAAAAAAAAAGCTAAAATCAACAATTAGCAGTACAATAATTCAGAATTCTAGACTATTTTCTATTTTAAAAATTTTGTATGTATATATATATATATGTGAAGTGTTAAAACAAACAAGGCACACACAATCATATAAATTATTGTATCCTACCAGGTCTATATGGTTTTCGTTTCCTTTTTTTAATCCCATCAGCTCCTTCTGCCACTTTGGTATCATCATCCACAGCTTCCCGTTCTGGGCTGGAATCTGATTTTCCATCACAATCCATAAGATCACCTTCTGCAGAAAAGCAGCAATGGTAACTTTAACTGGAAAAGGGTAAGAAGGTATTTTTTTCCAAAATTTCCACATCTGACTGATTTCTGAGAAACTGATTAAGAATGACAGATTTGTCAAAAGGGTGATAGATACCCACACATCTTCTCTAAACATTTTTGGGAACCCCCCCCCAACCTGTACACAAAGACCTAGTATATACACACATTTCCTGGGGGATGATGGCTACACAAATCCAGAGAATAAATGCCATCCTTACTGTATGTGAACCTGAGAAATTTTTTTGGCACCCCTTTCAGAAGCCTGTGCTACAGCATCTTCTCAGTGTCTGAACAATTTCTAGCCATACATCAAGGAATATGGATACAATTTAATACACAAGATATACTGTTTTGTTTACTGTCCTCCTAAGTTTTTTTTTGGTAGGGTTTTTTTTTTTAATTGAAAAGACACACTGAAAAACAGCAGCCTGCACTTGGAAGGTAATGTATAATGATTCAGTTTGGAGGGTTCTTGACTTGAAGCTGTGTGACTGGCTGAAAGTAGACTTGTCTATGCAGAGAAGTTTGACTTATATAGTAGAAAATTCAGCCCAAAGGAATTACTCAGCCTTGAAGATGAAGATTGTAATTTTGAGTTTATATTCTGTGGGAAAGCAGGGTAGAAACAGATGTAAAGTATGATAGCATTAAAAAGCCTTTGCTGTTGAAGACAGAGTGAGTTAATTCTGTTTCTGATATCCCCAAAATGTCAATACAATAATGACACTACATCTTCATTTTATTGTAAAGCTTTTGATGTATGTTAAATATACTCTTGCTTCTGAAAAGATATTGGATTTCTGATTCTCTGCTTTAGATTTATGTGTACAATTTTATATGTTCTAAAACCACATACAGCTGTAAGAGGGAGAAATATTGTTCTCATAGACAGACTTCTGCTGTGGTAGAACTACAACTCTTGTTCTTCCACCAGCTGGGGCACCTCATCCCATTGATGAAGACTTTTCTGAGCTCTCCTAACAAAGCTGGTGGCTTGGCAAAGGCAGAACCCACTGACCACCACAACAAATTCCCTCCTCCCCTTAAGAGTGTGGGTAAGCCCTCTTTGTAACATGTCCACTTCTGGCAGAAGAGAAAGCTGCTCGAGTGCTAACGTGTCCCTCTACACAAAGCAGTATGCCCAATGCTAAACCCCACAGCAGTCCTTCCTATTCCCTTAGGAAACACAGCTCTACAAAGAGTAGCAGAACAGCCACATTAACTCTACCAAAGCTGAAGCTCCCAAAGCAAGCTTGACTTTCAAGTGGACTGTAAAAGGTGGAACACCTGATGAAATGTCAAACCTGATGAAAGACTATAGATGAGATAGTAACAAAATTACCACAAGCTCAGTTTTCTCAGATACAGCCTCTTTTTTCTACCTAGAACTTTAGAGTGGAAGTGAGGGTTATTCCTGTTTGCCTGGAATTACTGCACTACATTGCTTCAATCAAAGCTGTGGCACAGCTTTATTCACCCTGATGCCCATACAAAAATTTCAGACACTCGGAGAACAGGCACTGATCCACTCTACAGGGCACATGGAGAGCTTCCAGGAAATCCAGCCAATCTACCATGTACATGCTGTGCTGTTACACTCACGTATATGAATGTGCTCTAAACTCTCAGAAAGGCAACAAAAGGTGATCAGAACTGGAATGAAAGTCTGTGGAGGCTTTGGCTCTCCCTTTCATACTCTGCTATTACATTTATGTATCTTCTTATCTAGTTGAAAAGGGAAACCTATAAAAGCTAACAAGCAGCTAATGAAGCTAGACAAAGTTATACAGAAAACAGGCACACATTTTTAAAAGCAAAGATGATCAGCCACTGAAAAAGAACAAGGGAAGTTGTTAATTCCCTACCTTGAAGCCTTCAACCCAAAATGTAAAGCTTTTTTGCTTTCAACAACGCATCTGATAGATTATATGAAAGTATGAGTTGAAATTTAAGAGTCAGTGTATGCTACGATAATATACCAAACCCTGTGAATACTGAAGGAAATGAAAGAAAAACTACCAGTTAACTGTTTTAAAGGCTTTAAACAAATAAAGGGAAGTTATTATAAAAAAAATACACTTCTAGTCAACAGCAGACGATCAAAAATGTGCGAATCAAACAATGGAACAATACTTGTATCAACAAGTTAACACAGAAACTGCACTGATGTTAAACTACCCAGTTATCTCAAGCACACTCTCTGTATCTAAAAAAAGCTTCTTATGACATTTAATCCGATTAACAACAAGGCAAAGTTGCATAAACAGAAAGCACTTTGGACTGGGGTGAGGTGGGGTGCCCGTGTTCCTCTCTGTAACAGACACCTGCATGACTAATGCAATGATTTTCACCCCTGCCATTTCAGTAAGCCTTTCCCCAGGCCACGGATTAACACCTATTCACCAAGACACTTTTCAGGACATACAGCCAGAGGATGGCAAAGAGAACAGGAGAATGCTATTGCACCATGTTGGCCGCTGCTTCTAGTGTTGAAGAGTGGGGCTGGCTGCTCCCACATATTTTTCCCACACCCATCTCTCACCTTCAGTCTCCCCTGACTGGAGCTGCTGTGCCTGCTCAGCTGTGAGGGAAGCAGATGAGACAAGTACTGGTGGTCCTCAGACACATGGATCTTTGCTCCAAGTCTAGACTTGTGGTAGAAGGAGCTCTCCTAGGGGCTTCTACCATTGACTGAAATCTCATCCCCATACACAGGGATGTGTTTAGGGAGGCAAGTGTCAGCCCAGGTCCCTTCACCTCTTGTCAGCCTTGGAGGCCACAACAATCACTGTTAAATCTTCTCCTCTCTCCATACTACCTGGATAGCCCATCCTGGAATCCAAATTCCTTCGGTAGGACTCTACATCTACTTGAACTAGAGCAACACCCAGAATTCATTTCCAAATTCAAATTCTGTCTTAAATTCCACTTTGGAGATGAGGACAAACAAAATGTTCAGTTTGCCTATGGAAATACAAGAAAATTATTTTTTTTCTCGGACTCTCAGGTAAGCCCACCTCATATCTTTCAGAAAAAATAAATACTCTCAGCAAAGAGCTTTGTACTCCACTTTCCCCTTTGTTTTAAACACCAGCTTTACAGTAACCTAGACGTTGCTTTGCTGAGCCAACACTACTGATTTCAGATGGTGTTAGCACTAAATTTGAAAGCCTCAAAATACACTTATACTCAGTGAGTGCACAATATTCCCACAACTAACCCGAGGATTAGACAAAAAGGCAACTCGTATTTCCAGTGTTCCCAGTCTTAGAAAGGTGAGTTTCCTACAGGATGGATGACCCATAAAAAGAACAACAAGAAAAATCCCTGAAATGGACAACAATGAGTACCTGAAGGGGGCCTACAAGAAAGCTGGGGAAGGACTTTTCATAAGGGCAGTTAATGACAAAACAAGGGGAAATGGGTTTAAACTGAAAGAGGGGAGGTTTAGATTAGTTATTAGGAAGAAATTCTCCACTGTGAGGGTGGTCAGACACTGGAACAGGTTGCCCAAGGAAGTTGTGGATGCCCCCTCCCTGGAAGTGTTCAAGGCCAGGCTGGATGAGGCTTTGAGCAACCTGGTCTAGTGGAAGATGTCCCTGCTGATGGCAGGGGGGGTTGGAACTAGATGATCTTTAAGGTCCCTTCCAACCCAAACCATTCTATGATTCTATAACTATTGTCCAAGAAATTTGCACAAAGCATTCTGTACAGAGCATAAGAGTGTCAGTATAATCAAAACTCCCAGGGATATCTGCAATATACACATGTACTGCAACACTCAAAGATACAAGACATGCCAAAAGTAGACTGCTACCTCTACTGTCATCCATCTCCCCATCTCTTGAGTGTTCTGACTGGGCATCTGGGGGTGTCTGAAGCACAGCCACACTGTTCTGATTTATAATCTTCAGTTTAAGCTTTGGTTTCGTCCGTTTTCTTCTCGGTACTGTAACAGTTAGGCTCTGTAACTGAGACATGCCGGATTCTGTCAAGCAGACTCCATCCTGGGTGTATGTCTTTGGTGGGTCTATAAAAGTTAAATGAATCATAACAGCAATATAAAACTCTCTTAATTTACAAGTCTTAGATTTTTAGGAATAGCACTTTCAAGAGTTAATAATCCACATGTATGGAGCCGATTCATGAGTGAGGAAATTGGTATAAATAAAGCAGAGCTATCTGATACTGTCTCACACATTACAGTTACAGCTTTATATTTTAGAGACTGATGTCAAATCCAGCAACAATCCATTATACTGCTCCAAAACAACTTGAATCAAGGACTCATTAGAAAGAACAATTTGATTATGGAAACTGGTGCCTTGCAAGATATTTCTGTATCCTCAACACTCACAGAAAACTGTGCAAGTCTTAGTTTAGGTCCTTGTGGCTTATCAGCCAAGGCCCTCATCCAGCCCTCAGCACTGGACCTTCACCTTATTAATGACCTTAAGCCTCCCAGAACTCTTGGTAACTGGGGTGAGTTTTTAGCCCTGTTTTATAGGCAGACAAAAAAGAAGTTATATCAAGTGAGCTGCTCAAGATCAAATTGGAAACTGTGGGTAGAAACCAAGTCTCTCAAGAACTGCAAGACTGCCTCCTCCTCAAGCTGTTACATGACAATTGAGTCTACCGACAAACTTAACATTCCTTAATTCCCCACGTAGAAGGGCACTGTCACCTGTGCTGGCATCCTGCAAGTGCAGGTTTGATAGCTTTCAGGGAATTACCAAATAATGAAGAGGTTGCAATGATGCTTCTGGTCTTTGGAGCCAATTAAATAATGATTTGATAACACAGTTTTTGAAAACATACAAACATCATAGCATTTGTTGCTTTTAACCAAAAAATCTTTTCTTATGTAACATCTCACATCTCAAAACACAGTTGGTTCTGAACACCATTCTTCCCTGATGACTGTTTTCTTATGTTGAACTAAAAAAGTGTTTGCTTTTAAAAAGAAAAAAATCACATATTCTTTTTCAGATTGAAGAACTGAGGGGAGAATCTTCTCTCAGAACTACATTTATGCAGGGAAAAAAATTCTGACATGATGGAAGCTGTCCTAACATGAATAAACACTATTAGGTACTATCATTATAAAAAGTGACCTGTGAGTAGGCTTCTCAAGATTATAAATTTCTAGCACAAACCAGATAAATACAGAAAAGTTGTGTCCTCCTACAGCTCTGTAAACATTTGTGTACATGCTTGACTCAGCCCCACTGTGTTATTACTGCTAATATTAAGGCAAGCAACTAAGTCTGCAGGATCAAAGCATAATTTAAAGCAATTATTGTAGTGCAGGTATGGCAGGCAAAAGAGAAGAAAGAAGAGAGAATGAGAAAAAAAAAATGAAAAGCATGCTGTGGTAACTGAAGGATAGTTAATGCTGTGTGTTATAAAATAATAGAAAAAGGAATTTTTGTCTCATGTAAAAATATACCCTTAAAATATGCTAAATGATCAAAGATTAAGTATTTACATTCTTTACCTAGTTCTTTTGATTTTGAAATAATCTGAGCTCCAACTGATGAATCACAACAGTCCAAAGAAGGCACTGAAAAATATAAGGAAAATAATTTCAACTTTTAAAAATGGTGACTTGATTTAAACTTAAACTCCCTAAATTATACTGTCAGCAACATTCACTAGCACCTTTAAAATAAAGTGCTTTTCAGTGCCACAGATGATGTGATTACAAAACAAGCCCAATACAAACTGAAGTTCTCCAACTTCCTAGAGCCAAGAATGGCACTGGAATGTCACTGAACTCGATGGTAAATGATCTCCTCCTACTGGACCAAGGAAAAATGAATACACTGGATCTACTGGATTGGAAAGTAACCCCTACACTAGTCATAATGTCCAGGTTTTGCTGATCTAAGCATGAAAAATAGGAGGGCTTTGTGAACTGGGTATCGACCACTGTTGTATTTCCCCAAGGAGGGGCAGGCACACCCCGACAGCTTTGCACACAAGATTCCAGCTGTGTCTATGCTGTCAGGTCTCTTATACAACATATATGAGAAACAAAATAAGGCTGATCTATCTGAGAACAGATGATATATGACAAGTTAGACAGGGTAATTCTTATTCAAGATAAGAATATCGATAAATGGAACAGCAGAAACTCAATTTAAAAACTACAGCCTGCGTGCTTCAGGGAAGCACTGGAATAGTGTGACTGAACACGTAACGATCAAAATGTCCTACAACACTAGGCTACTGCTGCTGTGGGTAGAAATGTTCTTCCCATCTGCCCTAATTACAATAACTGTAATCACACCTCACTAACCTGTTATGTGCAGACTAGACTTTTAATATTAGTAGTGACTTTATAGAGATTACGTAGACAGAGTAAGTAAAATGAAAATTAGAAGCTTCTATCTCGCAAACACTGAGAAGTAGAATCAGAAAACCTGTTAGTTTGGCATGGTTAGCAGTACCACATAGGCAAGTTTATCCGGGCTAAGACCCAGACAAACATCTGGAGTATTTACTTTGCATTTGCCACACAAAATGAGACTACTGAGGCAAAGCATGTGTGGGAAGTTCAGTGTTTCTCAGACACAACATACCACTGCACGTGTGCTGCTGCTGACCACCTCACACACAGTATGGGAGTCGGGGGCAAGACTATGGAAAGCACAAGAGCTTCCAAATAACACCCAAATTCTTTGCTAAATGTAATAATGAACATGAAATCTTCAGGATGCTTTCTAAGTGTATAAAAAAATTAAGGAAAGTGAAAGTCTGTCTTCAAAAACTATAGTCCTTGAAAACTTTTATGTAAGGTGTAACTAAACTATCTGATATAACCTACAGAAAACCAATAATCCATGCAATTAGTAGATGAAAGCAGCCTGTGAGAATTACTGAGAAACTGATACACAAGAGTGGATGGAAAAGACAAGGAAGAAATTAAATAGAAAATGAGATTCTGAAAGAGACACTGAGCTGGAGGGACATAGAAAAATATGGGACAAGCTACAGGATGGAAGATACCCAAAAGCACGGAACTGAAACAACACAAAATAGGCAGACTGTAAGAAATACTCAAAGTGGAATAAGACGTCATCTGTTCATTTAATTGGTTATAATTTACAAGATGTTTTAAGTCAGAGATAGCAATTACTGAATTGGAATCTAAGGTAAAGAAAAAAATCAGAAAGATAGCTGTGAATTGGAATTTGAAATCCTTATTTAAAAGTCAAACAACAGGGAGCTTTCTTCTGGTCCAGGTTAGATTGTGAACAATTTTAGTTTTGGAGACTAAATAGAGTTGAAATAGTCAAACAAACAAGCTGATAGTGACAGAGGTAAGACCTCCAGAGACCAACTCACAAAAGCTGCACAAACAAATAGTGTTTGAAGACAGTATCAAACAGACTTCCAGAAAAGGAGCTAATTAGAGTGCAGATTAAGGATTAAAATCAATAAAATGGATAACAGAGAAACACAGTTAGAGAAAGACTGATCCAGGGGAAAAAAATTAAAATTGGAAAAAAAAAAAAAAAAGTGCTTTCTGAGGCACTCAGCTTAAGTTTAACCAAAATTGTTAAACCTATTTGCAAAAGGGTTTAAACATGCTGAATATTGTATTTAGCAGCTGCAGCTGAAAACAAATAATTGCACAGAATACAATACAATGAGAAGAATTAAAGTTTCAAAGATAAAGGGGGCTGCCATTTGTAAGGCTGTAATAGAAAAGAACAATTATAGGAGAAAATGAAATCAGCATAAGGGACAGAGCAAAATGGTTGATGTAGAAACACACTAACAGAGCACTATCGGATGTCAGCATAACTGTGCATGAGGCAGGGGTTTCTTTGTCAATGCAGTAACTTACAAGAACATAAAAGTTGACATAATAAAGGTGCCAAATAACAAAAAAATTCAAAAGCTATTTCTTTAACATATAGTATTATGTTGCTTTTGTATCATGTATTTGTAAAGTGCACAGAATTAAGTTTCAGAATGAAGAAATATTTAATTCAGTTTCATTAATTGTACAACGAAGGCTCCCAGCCAAAATACGCGTATCCCTGGCAGTACTGAGCATCTCTGAATTAGTAAGTGATACAAACTCCTCACTGCCTCTGTGGGCATGCTTACTTGAGCCACAGGAGGAATACATGCCCACAGGCAGCTACCAGGAACTGTTACCAGATCAGTCCTAACTAGCTAAGGAAAATCAGGCAGAGCTGGTTCCTTTGCCTCCTGCAGAGAAAGCAAAACAGCACCGAGGGAAGAGAAGGCTGGAGTGTGTGGATGAGAGTAAGTGGGGAAGGGATGAAATTTGCGGATGGGACATATGACATACAAAGGCAAACGATAGAAAAGTAGAAGGGATGTGTAAATGGTTGAAAATTGCTTGTCTAGGAGCGAATGTAGATGAGAGATGCACGTGCCTCTCCTGAACGTGCAGGAATTACAGCACAGAGGATAAGCTGCTGCTGCCTAGAGCGGCTGCTAGTCCCCAGTCATGATCACATTCAAGAGATCTGAATTAGAAAAAACTTTCTACAAGGTACAGTAATATGCTGGGAATATCTGTTATAACTTGAGACCACACTAAAAGGAATCTGATGAAAAACTGATCAGAGATGATTATTTCAAAAGAATCTAGTAATGATGGTTTATCTTATACTATTTTTGAGCAAATCTTAACCACATTCTGGCTTTTGATATCTCTGTATGTTCAAAAGAAAAAAAATATTTATCTTTTATTTCTGTTTCCGGAAGAAGATGACTTTGTAAGATTATCAGATGTGTGTCTGACGTTCTTAAGATGAGATAGGAAAGAGCTCTTACAAATTTAAAAGTTTTCATTTTCTGAAGTGAGAAAAATGGAAGCTCTTTCTCAAAACCTACATGCTAGAAGTATTTACTCTTTACCAACAGTAAACCTGCAATGTATTGGCCATTTAGTAGATGGAGAAGCTCTTGCTTCTTCTACAGAGAAAGCAGTTAAAAAGCTTCTAATAACACTTGCAGCACATTAATATCCTCTGTGATACATTAAATAGAAAGGGCAAGAATCATCCCAATAAGAAAGCCACAATACGGTACATTTTAAGAAGCTTTCTACTGTTAACTAACATTTGTTTCTCTAAGTTCATCAAATGCTAGTTGTTCTCACCCTGAAACAAAAAAAAATTACAGAAAACTTTCAAAGGAATTGTAGAAGAATTAAGGAAAGACCAAAGTATTTAATATAAAAGTACATGCAAGTATTTCTATGAACATGCATCAAATGACATATTCAGACATGCAGCTGTGCACATGTTAAAGAGGTATTGTATTCTCTACACTGAGTCAAAACATGAAAGAATAAGGAGAGAAATTTTTCATATAAAAAAGGGTGGAAAAAACCTGCAAAGAAAGCTTGGGAACTCCCTAACAGGTCTTGCAGGACTGGTTCCTGTTCCTTGGAAGACACACCTTAGCAATACAACTTCATGACAGTGTGCAGGAAGGACTAACTCAGGGGCCAGCTTATGACTGGAAGTGAAACATCTCTGATACCATCTTGTGAAGTTGTTCTGTCTTGCATATTATGGGCTTTACTTATCTCTAAAAGGTAGCTCTGCCAGCTCAAAAGAGAAAGGAAGAGGCAGTATTTCTTACTTGGACCTTTTAGATTTAAGTGCCTAAAGCTTATAAAAATAAACAAAAAATCTGTGTTATATCTGCAAGTTTCTTGTTATACCCACTGACAAAACCTCTTTCTTTTTTAATTTGTGAAAGCAGATCTCAAAAATTAAGTGACTTGTAGAAATACATAAGCATAAGTCATTTTTATTTCTAATAGTGATAGAAATGTGATACTTGGAAGTGTTCCACAACCACGTGTACAACCTTTAGATACAAGGGAGTATATAAACCTCCAAGGTCACACCAGTAAGTTACAATCACTGCCATGTTGTTACGAGGACATGCCAGTGTAAAGGGACATCAGATGCTCTATCAAAATTTTCTTGGCAGACTTGTTGAACACATGCCTCATGGTATCTTCAGTCTTGATCAGGAAAGCCAACCTTACTGACAACTTCTTGGTGGATACGAGGATTTCTTGAAACATTTGCTTAGTTCTTGTACCTCCCTCCTACCATACTCTCATGATACCCCAATAAAGGGTTAATATGAACCCTTTAACACGCTATTAGGCTAAAAACGGGTAGAGGTGTCAATGTTCTGTTAAAGTAGCAGACTGAAGCAGAAACTCCCATGAGCTGACACGTAGAGAAAACAGACCTGGGATAGCAGCCTTATAGCAAGGCCATAAATCATTTAATAGGCCAATCTAATTGCCAACAGGCCACTCACAATAACATTAACCAGTACCATCCCACAGAACCAGATGCTGCAGCTGTGCTCAAAGAGAAAAACTGCAGAAACCTCAGCTCCCAAAGTACCACTGCTACAGAACTGTGTCAGACAGACTAACGAGGAAGTTGGTGTATATTCACTGGTAACATGTACGAGCAAAGTTCATCAGAAAGAACTCTACAATTTAAGTAATAAGAGTGGCAGCTCCCAAGCAAGAAAGTAAGGCAACGCTTTCAAAGACTGCAGCTAGGGAGGGAAGCACTGGTCTTAAATACTGGGAGAGCTGAGGGAGTGGCATTAATAAAACATAAGGGAGGAGGGGAAAAATGCTTATATGGACTGTTGTTACAGCTACTGCTGCTTCAGACAGCCGCAAAGTATTGAAACGCTTGTTTTTCTGCTTGGAATTGATATTCAGATTCTTCTGCAGTTAATAACTTTAGAGAACTGGGCTTTCTTCCTTCCACTTGACAAAGTGAGATGTCTTTTATCTTTTCAATACCAAATGTGTTTAGTAATTTACCCAAATTATCTTCAATAAATCTATCCAGAATTCCCTCTGCTAGGTTTTCTTTGGCCTTGCAGCCAGTCACTAGAAGGGTGCGAAAGAACCGAAGACACTTCCAGAAGGCTCTTAAAATAGACACAAAAATCTTGCTTCTAGCACAAGCCAAATCTCCACCAGAGAAAAGAACCATAACACATTCCCAAACCTATTTATTGCAGTGTGCAATCCTGCCATTGATTTCAATCATCTTCTTACCGTTTGTTGGTGGTATGTATGGCCTACAAATGGTACAGTCAAAACCCATATCAGCTATGTTTTCCACTTCCTCCTCTGTGTTTAAGTTCTGACAGATTGCATGCATCCATCTAGAAATTAAGTGGGGGAAAAAATACAATTTAAAGGAAATATGTGGTTTTAGGAGACCTAAATATCAGTATATGGTCCAAATAAAAGTGTAATACTTGTTTAGTTTAAATTCTTTTAGGGAGAAATGATGGAACAGGTTCTCTGTATATAGCATAACCTATGGTGGTGTGTATTAAATACTGTATATACAGTATCAGATTACCTATTTCCCTTCACAGGAAAGAAATGTCTATAAAACAGTGTCTCGGAAGCAAATACGTCTTGGTATTATAATTTTCTCCCTATATTGCAATAATCTTAACTACTTACTTCATACAATGTAATGTAGATTTAGCCTCGCAACAATAGTCTTGTGAAGTATACTAGTTTTATTTTTTCAGAGGCGGAAAACGAGCTACTGAGTGATTAATTAATTTGCCCAGAGTCATATAGTTAAATCTGTGGTACAACTAGGAATGAACTAATAAGAGACTTCTGAGACTGAATTCAGTGCTTTTTACCACAAGACCATTCCCTTCATCTTTACGTATCTACATTAGGGGAAAAAAAATAAAATAAGCCTTAAACAGGAAAAACCTGTAAAATATTAGAAGTCCTTACCGATCACATTGTCTACATTGAATTATAAGCTCTTCATCCCTGTAAGTGCGATAGCAGATTGGGCAGGTAGACAAACTTGCACAGGGAGCACACTGCGTGTAATTATTTTGCCATTCACATCTTAAACCTGGAGAAGTAGCTCCACAGTGTCTGCACCAAACACACCTGCAGAACAGACAAAGTGATCTATTACTTTCAGTTCACAGGAAGATTGTTTTGTGGTATTAAAACCCACCTACTTACAAGTGGGTGAGTAATTACAATTAAGATCAGTAACCACTGGGAAGGGGAACCCATTTCAGGTCAAGCAATATTTCAATTGAATGAAAAAGGTATTATTTAGATTTTGAACATTACCAACAATTTTTATACTTTTTAAAGAAAGTTGCTAAGTAAGAATTCTCTTTAATCTGCAAAAACAGGCAGATGGGTGTTTGTAGCAGCTCAACAGGTCAAAGGAGTTCCTGCTTCCAGTTGCCATTCACTTTGAGATATGGAGACTTAACCATGTGAGAGGTCTGTTCTGTCTGTGCTTCACCCAAGTAACACAAATGGTTTTCAGAGGGTTTTATTTTGAGAACAGTTTGGTGAAGCACACATTCATTTTTCCAACTGAACGTTGGAATGAATGTTCCAATGAAAGTAAATTGGATTTTTTTTGGCTAAGAGTTTCAACAGAAAAATTCTGTCCTTCTTTACTGACACGGTTTTTGGCATGAAGAAAAAGCACTAAGAGAAGAAAACAGTTTCCCTACTAAACTGATAATTGAATGAAACGAATCAAAAGTATTTTGTTTCCTTTGTTTAATATACCTGACAAATAGAACTAAAACATTATTACAGTTCAATTGACATTGCAAATATGAAGTGGCAAAAAGAAACAAAAGAGGCCAGTAGTCAATATTTCTGACCCCAGAACCAAACACACCATTTACACTTCCAGCCTCCCTTTGGAACTGTCTGCAGGGGTGGATCTAAGCAGTACGTGTGGTAGCTGATGTCGCAGTCATCACAGAGCAGCAGTCTTCCTGGATCTGTTGCCTTCCCACAGGCTTCACACACTGTGCACTCCAGGCACCTCCAACCTTTGCTCAGCACCACTTTAGTAATCTGCAAATGGCAAGGTGAAAATTATTTGAAAACTGCTCTATGAAGTGCGATCGTTGTATAAATTAAGGTCTGGCTAGTGGAGCACAGGATGCTCTTCTGTGCACACTACCCACATCACAAGCAGCTCTTTATCAATTAGACTTTCTGAAGCTTTAATAAATGGGAATGGATTAAACACAAAGAACCTGTAATTACTGACATCTGGTACTGTCCCAGAATATAATTTCTTTGGATAAACTAGCAAATCAAAGAATACACCCTGCACTGATCTACATGTAGGACAGCTTACTCCTCATAAGAGTAAAGGGATGGAGGACAGAAGGTCCTGTAGGGATGAGGGAGAACTCGTGCTGGTTTTTTCAGCTATGTAGTAAAGCCAGGATTCAGGTCACCACAAATCTTGTATCTTTCCTAAATTATCTGTGATAACCAGGTTTTAGTCACCTGAAGCAAACAACTAATTCATTGTAACTAATATATAATGTAAGAGTAGTATATGAACACAAAGCCAAACTATAGTTGCATGAAATATACATATGGCATTTTGTAAAGCATATTTAAAATAAAATTTTGTGATGTTTTTTAAAAAATACCACTTTTACATAGATGTACTTACATAATAAACAAGAAAGAGCGTATAGTGCATATATTGCAGTAAATAGCTTATTATGTGCTTGCTAAGTCATCTCATACCATTCAAATTTAATTTTCACACATTCTCTCCTAGACTAATGAATGTAAAATGTATTAATTAACCACTCCAACTGCTGTCAATTCTGACAGTCAACAGACAAATTGAATCAACTAAACCTTATGCCCCTAGTAAATGAAGATGCAATATAATTTTTTTCTTTGTTTTTAATTCTGTTCGTATTTAGATTTTAAGCTTATATCTCAAACTGTTATTTTAACCAACTGCTAGATAATCAGTGCTATTTATGTTGCAAAATTATAAGAAGGTTAATTTCTCTTGAGGCAATGCATACTATAAAATGACATTTAATTAAAGTCTTTCACAAGTCGCATACAAATAATGGTCACATTAGCTGATGAACATCTAACAAGTTAATGACTCCCCTAATTACCACAAAACCAAAGGCAGCATAGTGCTATTAAAGTATAATATTAAAATAGTGTAATCAAGTAATTTTTTTATATAACAAAAGCACTCACCTTAATACTGACACAGTATGGATGGTAACACTGACCACATTGCGAACAGGCAAGCAACCTGCCCTCAGCACCTTGGCCAAAACTCCCACAAACTACACACATATCCTGAAATGATAGTGAAGAGCAGATTTTCAACACACACCAGACACTAAATTCTGCAAACACATAACTGTAAAATCCAGCTAGCTTGCTCTGTAATTTAACTTGTAACAGCAACATTCATTTCCTTTTTTTCTAATTAAAAGGAGAAAACCAAAGTGAAAATACCGTTAACTATTATCCTAACCTGATGGAGAGTGAACTTGTCACTGTTAGAGAAGAGGACAACTGTATTATGCATCGAGTTTTCTTCCTCATCTTTGTTAGATGAAATATCCATAGTTGTGACCTGTTAAAAAACCACAAAACATAAATAGCAAGCACATCACATTTTCTAAGACATGAGACAAGATGAAACTTCTCTAAATATGTTAACTTTTTAATAGTATCAAAGAACACAAGCTTTGCAAATATTTATTCATACAGTATGAACTTTTATAAAAAGGTACCTTCATCAGAAATTACTATATTAATTCATATTTTCATATCAGTACAAGCATCATTCACTATTCAGTTTTACCAACACATTCTCTTCTTCTGTTTTGTTCTCCTTTACACATTACCCCAGAAGCACAGAACTGCCTGGATTGGAGAATACTTTTAAGACCATCAAGTCCAATCATTAACCTCACACTGACAAGTCCCCGACTAACCCATGTCCCTCAGCACTGTGTCTACACGACTCTTCAATCCCTCCAGGGATGGGGACTCCACCACTGCCCTGGGCAACCCCTTCCAATGCCTCAGAACCCTTTCAGCAAAGAAATTCTTCTTCACATCCAATCTCAACTGCCCTTGGCACAACTTGAGGCCATTTCCTCTTGTCCTGTCACTTGTTCCTTGGTTGAATAGACTGACAAAGGTCTACCCCATTGCACTTTAAAATGGAAATGGAAGGAAAGAGGTAGTGTAAGAAAAAAAAAATCACTAAGAATAAATTGTCATACTGTGACCAGCCTGCTCTGTTCCCTACATATAAAGACTGAAGTTCTCATTGAAAAGTTAATTGCAGCGACGTACTTTTGAGTATTAATTTAAAGAGCAACTGCAGAAATGTAATTTGTCCCATATTACATAAACTGTGGTTTAGCTCATGTTCCAAGTATGTCAGAGAAAGTAAGAGTTCTAAACTCACAAGAGTTACAAAACTCTCCATAAGCAGTTTCTTTATGAGCCTTATCTATCTTGCCCATAAAAACTTGCAATGAACTTCAAACAGCTGTTTCAATCTCAATCACTAAGTTCTTACTGTAGACAGTCATTCTCCTTTTGATCAAGAGATTGTTACTCTGATCTGCCTTTTATTAATTCAGTATATATGTGCACGTAATGCTTCTCAGGAAGAAAAACAAGAAAAAAAGACTTAACTGTGTTCTGACTTTCATGCTAAACTCGCTATGCAGAATTTGCTATTCATAATTTAAATTAACAGGCCTAACTATTTACCCTCTGAACCAGTAGCAGCCATGGAAGTTTGGAAGATAAGTGCACACAGTTCTATATAAAAGAACAAATGCATAATAGAGAAATGTAACTTTGTTTTACCAGCTCTTCTCATTTTATAAATGTGGATTATTTTAAATACAGTTTAAGTCTTACATAGACAGTTTTGTTTAAATAATAATTTAAATATTTTACAAATCCAAACATCACTCTAGAGACAAATGTAAATATCATTACAAGAGCTTCAGGAATCCTGATACACTGTTGCTGAAAATCAGTATTTACTGAGAAACAGCTAAAAAGGGGATATATTGTTAATGCATTTTAATTACTGTATAGTTGAGAGCACTGCAGCTGTAACTAACTAATTAACCAAAAAACACCTGAAACACCTCGATATGTTCAGGGAGAGCTCTTCCCCTGCACGTATATCCACAGGTTCCACAAAGTTCTTGGAATTGCTTGTACATACAGAATTTGAAGGGCTGAAATCACTGCAATTTTGATGCTTGCTTAATGCCAGCTATGACCCAGCTTGAGTTAACCTGTAGCTACCTTCTTCCTCATTCCCGAGATATACCAAGATATTTCCAAATTTGTGTAGCTGTCCGCTGGTCACAATCCCACGCTGAGTAAGAATCAGTTTGTGAAAAGGAGCTGAAAATATTCCAATTTCAAGTATTTATCTGGCAAAAGGCTGGTCTCTTGGTACTGCTGTCTTTGTCTACTCTATCACACGGCAGCCACATCTCTGCTCTAGAACTCTGAAGCTGCCATTTACTTGTCAAGTCAAAGGATCAAATTTCTATAGGAATTTGTGGACAGCAATGTCCATGTTGTATTTATAGCAATCTCCCTAACTCAATATCCTCTCTTCAGTTAAAAAAATTCTTCAGAGTTTGTTCTATAAACCCCATTTTCCTCTGAAGTATAAATATGTGCTTTGTAACACAGAATCATAGAATGGTTTGGGTGGGAAGGGACCTTTAAAGGTCCAACCCGCCTGTAGTGAGC
>NW_010315572.1:44324-96658 GCF_000700745.2 Antrostomus carolinensis
AACCCGCCTGTAGTGAGCAGGGACATCTTCAACTAGATCAGGTTGCTCAGAGCCTCATCCAACCTGACCTTGAATGTTTCCAGGGATGGGGCTTCTACCACCTCACTGGGCAACCTGTGCCAGTGTTTCACCACCCTCATTGTAAAAAATTTCTTCCTTATATCTAGTCTCCCCTTTTAGTTTAAAACCACTTCCCCTTGTCCTATCACTACGGGCCCTATTAAAAAGTCTGTCTCCATCTTTTTTCACTGGTCCCCTTCAGGTACTGGAAGGCTGCTAGAAGGTCTCTCTGGAGCCTTCTCCAGGCTGAACAGCCCCAACTCTCTCAGCCTGTCCTCATAGCAGAGGTGTTCCAATCCTCTGATAATTTTTGTGGTTGTCCTCTGGATCCACTCCAACAAGTCTATGTCTTTCCTGCAGTGAGGGCTAAATAATTATGTGAATACCTCCAATTCAGTAAGGTACCTGTGACCAGCCTGAGTGGAATTCATCCTGTATGTTTAAAATTATGTATTTGCTTATGAATGTTGACTATCCAAAGCTGCTGTTACATTCTTATGCATGAGCCTTCCTATCCTCTTTTGTCTTGTTCCAGCGAGTGCTGCCTTTACCCAGCCTGTTTTTCACCCAAGGAAATGGATGGAGTACTCTAAGACTCCCAATAGTTGTCCCTTTAAATGGCAAGAGCAGCATAAAATTGCTTCAGGTCTATTAATCCACAGTGCTCTAGTTCTTCATCACAAACACTTAGTAATAGCCAGGCTTTATCAAATACTTCTGCTTGTTAGTGCTCTTTGGTTTTACACAGTATTTTTATACAATAATTATAACTGAATAAAAGTATGTTATATTAACAGACTGCAATATGATTTAAAAATAAATATTCTTACCCCTGGAATGACTACAGTCCCAACTCCATTTTTCAGCTTTGATCTACCTCTGCCACCTCTTCCTGAAAGACCTGCACCACGTGGCCTCCTCTTCCCTGGGAATCCTGATCCACGGCCCTATTCAATACAAGATAACAATTTAAATGCAACCTGAAGTTCTTTTGTTATATGGGATTCAGACCTGTTCAATGCATCTAGGGGAAAACATAAGTAAAATACCACCCTATGAGTTCAAGTGAGTACGAGTATACTAGGCCATAGTTATTAAGCCACTGCATAAACTGTTGTAAAGTACCTTTAACTACTTACATGACATAGTATCATCACCTTTATCACCAGTCAGAAAGCAGCCAAAACCAGAAATGTTTATATTCTGCTCAGGAATAACAGATTTTTATATTTTTTCCCCCATAGTTACAAAATATCCAAAATAATTATCTTCTATTCTATGATCAATTTTTCTTTCCTTTCTAAACAGTCAGCTCAGACAATCGTGGGACTTTTGAATAGGGTCTGGACACTTGATTACTTGCAATCATAGATGCTTTTCTTACACGATGAATATTCAAGCAAACACTGGAATTTATTAGGACTCAATTCTGCTCTGACAGGAAAGCAGGAGCTGGCTCCACCAAACTCTCTTAATTCAGCAGATACAGAGAGAGCTTTTTATATTAATTATTATATCAGTTACACTCAGATCAAGGCTTCCCATAATATAATGTTTTTCTTACAAAATATCCACTTATTTTTAGATAGCTTCTTTTTCCCCCTTCTTTATTTTAGATGCAGGCATACAGTTGCTGTGTTGTGTGCTCTGGAGTATTCACAGTATGTTCAACTACTGTGGAAAAGCAAGTATGTTTTTAATAATAATTACCTGATTTTAATACTGTGATTTAGCTTGAATTTAAATATTTATTTTTAAAAAAATTTCAAAATGAGCTAAACACCAAGAGGATCCCTAATCCTCCATAATATTTTTCCAGAGAGAAAAAG
Source organism: Antrostomus carolinensis (assembly GCF_000700745.2). Taxonomy (NCBI): domain Eukaryota; kingdom Metazoa; phylum Chordata; class Aves; order Caprimulgiformes; family Caprimulgidae; genus Antrostomus; species Antrostomus carolinensis. Next base: position 46,214 of record NW_010315572.1, read on the forward strand.
AAAATATTGACTACATCCCTGAGTTCTGGCTCGTATGCCAGACACCTTTACAACATGTTTCAGAGCCTCTGAACTCTATAAATGATGATAATTATGGTATATAATCAAATCAGCACCTTTCCTACTACAAAATAAGCATGAGATTATTTATTGCATTTCAAATTTGTGAATAATCTCGGCTCCTAATCCAGCCCAACTCCATCCACAAAGTATCTAGTTACAGTGTCTGTATCCAAACGTTTGCTGGAAACTTCTTTTAAGACCAAGACAAAACATTTATTCAATAAAACAATGTTGATGGAACCATAAAGCTCCTTGGGGATGGTGTCACCAACAGACATGAACAGTCTCCACTGATGGAGACAGGAATTCCCTGGATGGAAAGCAGCACTATGGGCTCAATATTATCAACAGTATTTTTCAAATATGCCACCTCCTGTTTTAAAGAAGATATAAAAGTTTATGGTCATAATTAAAGGGAGATTCCAAGCAACCCAATGTTGAAATTGTATTAACATCCATCTATTAATGGAAAGAGAAATTAAATTGACTTACAGAACAAGGTAATGTAATGCAATACTCTTTTAGCAAGTGAAAGGAAGGATGTTACTGATGGCTGAAGTATTTATATGTACTAAGGTGGAACAAAAAATGTTGTCCTTAAATATATATGGAATTAATACATATGAACACACAGGACACACAAGCATCAATTTTTTAAGATGTAAACTCTTCTGGCATGTTTCTTATTTTGTCTGTTTTAGATCAGGTATCAGTATTGTTATTTTCACACAACTAGTAACAGGAATAAGCACATACTTGTATCAATGTTAATGCTGAATATTAAGCTGAAAATTAATGCTTGAAGCAGCAAAAGCTAAGGTAATGTCAAATTAAAATAAAATTAGCATGAGAGTTAAAGTGAGATGAAAGTAAATCATTGGGAAGCTACAGCTATTTGTCAGAGTTTCATATTTAGGATTTTTGCCTTTATTTAAAAACAGTAATTCCATTTAGTTTCTTCAGGTGTTTTTAATGGTAAATGTCACTGTGGATACAAGCTTTGGTCCATCTAGTCAGGTAGGAAAGTTGTTATTTATTCCCCCATAAGGTAAGAACAATGTCACTTTGAATCCACTCTGCAAGATTTCTCCACAGCAATAAATTGAAGCCACCCTTCAGATCTCTGCTCCTTTCCGTGCCTGGCTTACCTTACTGCCAGTCTTAAGGACATTTTCCTTCTAAGGTAATTTATTTTGATAGCTACATAAAGCTAAACACAAAAAGTGAAGTACTCAACAAACACTAAAAATTGGCAATACAAGTTATTCTTTGCCACTGAAAATCAGGGCGATGCCCTCATACTGTACACTCTGGAACGCATACATTTTTTTAACCTGAAAGCTCCAGAGTTTTAATAATTTTTGAAGGCCTTAAACAGTAAGAGAAAGGAAGATTAATGCAGTTGTGAGATATAGAATTTCATCACTACTCTCTACAGCAGAAAGATAGCAATGGATACATGAGAATAAAGTCAAATTATTTACCACTTTGATGCTCCAAATGGCACTGCCAGGAAGCTGTCTGGATTTAAAAATGTCCCGACCTTCTGAAATGTCTGGGGACCAGGAAGGTGGGCTGACTGTATTATTGGTACTCCAAGCCCCCTAGGATACGGTAGGTGAGAAAATAGATGTATAAAACTTCGCAACATAAAAAAAAAAAGAAAAAAAAAGAAAAAAAAGAAAAAAGCAAGCAACAAAAAAAATCTGAAAAGCAAAGCACATGCAGGCATAGGCATTTCTACGTTAACTTAAGTAGTCAATTAGTTCACTGAGTGAGAGAAAGGTGGGAAATTTTTAGGTTCTCATTGAAGCATACACTAAAACAAGTATTAACCTTCAACTGATGGTTAAGTACTACAAAATGAGTTTTATCAACAAAGTGTAATACAAATTGAAAGCAAGCAATCATAACAACAAATTACATCCCTAAATTTTATTGCATCAAATGAAGAAGACAGTAATTTCAGATGGTAACATTGCCTTTTATACTTCATATCACATTTTGAAAGAACAGATGGCCTGAGTTGACTTTTGAGTCTAAACTACTGACAATCACAGAACAACTTGTCTGAGAAGCCTGTGAAACAAAAGGAATATAAATAAACCACTGGAAAAAAACAAAGAGAGAAGAAAAACAGCCCTGGCAATTAACAAAATATCTCTTTCCTGCAAGTTTGCCACAAATAAATCATTATAAAACCCCACTATTAAGTTTTTTTTCACCCCAGTGTTTTCATGTTACACTGTGGTATCAAATTTTAATACCTTAATATATACATATAATATACAACCATATGGTGTATCTACAAACTCTTTTAAACTAATTTATTATTATCCTTATTTATATAGTTCTCATCATGGCGAGATACTGTATATTTCTATCATGAGAAATATGTCAAAACAAGAGGAAAATTCTAAGATGGACAAGAAAAAAAAAAATGCTGAAGTTCCTCATACACATTAAAATCTGTGGAAGACTTCCTTGAACGTTGAGTAAAGACTGCAGGAGACAGCCATCAATGACTTAATAAATAACTCCATTCTATAGTTACAAATTAGAATACTTAAAGGATAATATGTTTTTCTAATTCTAAGTTTGTGAAAGTAAGAAATAATGAATACCAAGATAAGAAGTAAACCAAATGAATGTCTTCTGAAGAATGACATTTAGCAGTAGAATTGCATGGACAATATGGAATAACCTCATGCACACCAATAGACCCAACTACTCACACATGAATACCTGCTCACATAGGCAAGCCCAAACACATTCACACCTTTGAATACTGGTCTATACAATAATAAACATTAGGAAAAATGAGATAGCTTTGCAAAATATGGGTTTTTTTTCTGAAATGAAATATTCTCTGCCAAGAATGTGTGGGAAACAGGTTCTTTGGAATCAACAGCTCATCAAAACATATTTATCTCAGATGGTAAAGAGGTATTTTGCTAACAGCTGCACTGACTGAAAATAGGGCTAGCCCTCAACTCATCTCAGGCCAGAAGGATCACGGGGAAGACCTCCTTAATCCATATGAGGCACAGCCAGGTTAGCACAATCTGCTGATGAAGGTGAGTATGAGCCAACGTCTCGCTTACACTTAAGCAGATGAGGAAAAGCTCAGATGATGCCTTCTGCTTGCAGAGCTGGGTAGGAACTAACCTACAGCTGCTCAGATAGCTCAGTATTCTGGCACAACAGATCCAAAAGAAAATGTTTGTCAGTGACCTAAAAGCATAATTATGTATAGAAGTTGCATTTTAAGAAAGCAAACGTTGTCCAAGTGGCACAATCCACAGCATGGACACGATGGTATTCCGTACAAATCTGCTTTCTAGGAGTTTAGCTATGGCTGCATGGGAAAGGGAATATGGACAATATAGCACTTTAAAAAAAAACAAACCCAAAAAAACCTTACCACTTTACAATTTTGTCCACACAAGGGGGTACGTAGACATTCAACCTATTTTCAACTTCCCATCACTGTCCTCCCTCTGCCAAGGTGCTTCCAAAAAATACTCCAACTGAACTGCTAGTGCCAGCAACTGCTCACCTGCACTCGGATTAACGTTCGACTAAGCAGCTTACATTTTAAGATTTTGCTATCCTACTTTTTTGCTTGACTTCAGTTAGATGGTCATCACACAGCCAACTCAGCAGATCAAAAGGATCAACAACCTTTAACAGGGGAATAGCATTGAGCAGAAACCTTCTGCACCTGCAAGTCTAGAGATGGATGGGAGTCCTTGTTCATGTCCAGGACATAAGGGTGTAAGACTCATGACATAACATGGGCACAACTGCACCAAGTGAGAAGCAGGAGGAAAGAAAGCAAGCAAACTTCCACAGAAATGGAGGTTTGATACACCTACCCAAACACGTTCCTGGAGTGACTCCTCTGAGACACTCGTCACTCTCTGTGCTGAGCCACCCTGGGATCCCTGTACAGTCAGCGAAGGGAAACGGGTGATTGCAGAGGGCGACTCAGTGCGTGGGATGGAAGGTGTCAGGTTAGTCTCAGCCTACACGCCCCTGCTTCTCTCTATCAGCTCTAACAGGAACCTCACGGTGACTACAGCAGATCCTTAACACTGCAGATATCTGCAGCTGGTTGAATCCCGCTCCTCGAGCCCACAGCAACTTCCACCAGGCAGAAATGGCAACACTGAAGTCTGATTTTGTTATATCAAGAGTACTGTAGCTTATTCATCAGGTCTCTGTCAAAATCTCATGTTTTCACCAAGCATTGTCACACTAGTTAGCAACCACATCAGCAGCTCTGTGGCAACAGGAAATTTACCTTTACTATGCTACCCATGTTTTTAATATCAAAGAACATTCAATTTTAGCAAGATAAAGTTAAAAAATCCATAGAATTTTAGTTAGTTTCTCTATATTTCTAAAATTCATAATGCTCAGTAATTAGCTGTTCTTATAATACGGCAACTCAAAGAAAATCTGTGTATCATAAAAACAATCTTCACATCAATCTGCAAGGCAGGAAACATGCTGGCTAAGGGTCAAAATTCAAGATTTCAAACATGCTGAAAATACTTAATCAACAACTAAAACTACCTACTCTTATTTGGGATGTGCACAATTATTTTCCTTTTAAGAAGATACACTCCTCTAGTGATTAAGTATATTCAAATGATTAAAAAGCTAATAGAATATTAAGTCTGAATATGAAATATTCAGTCTTGCAAAACAAAATGAATTGTATATGATTCATGAACCATATTGTTAAGAATTAAATTGGAAATCTAATCCAAGTTTTATTGAAGATCAGAAACATTTGAAATTCTTGGTCAGATAAACTTAATTAAAAACACACAGTTCCACAATACTACGAACAAATGAATTACATCAAAGAGATGCATTAATTATATTTTGGCTTTTAATTAATGCCTATTACCATACAACACTGAAGAGAAAGTTCTATTCAGTTCATTTACATCAGAACGACGGCAATAATTATGTACTGTGACAGAAACAGGAAGTTCTAATTCTCCATCATATTCTTGAGTCCTCGAAATTGAACAACACAGCTGCAAGTAAATTATAACAAAAGGAAACCCAATGTCAGCGAGGGTCAGGAGATCTCACTAAATTACCACCGACTGTGTTCCGCTGCTTAAAGCTTTATGAAATCTACTGCAATTGCAAATGCACAAACCTGGGTTTGCATTTTAATATTTAATGTAATTTTAGGGTCACAACCAAAAGTTAATCTGCTCAAAATATAGCTCCCCTCATTAAAAAAAAAAACCAAAAAACTAAAAAAAAAAAAACAACCCAAAACCAAACTAAAACAACCAACCATAACAAAAGCTGATCCTTGAAAAAGACTCTTTTTTTTTCCAGTATTTACCACTACAACAACATACTTCATGGTACCATGTACTTGAAGACAGCAAAAAAGCCGTAATTCCCAAAAAAGAACGTACATCTGAACCCCTCATGGTGCTTTGCATTTTTCAGTGCCATTTTAGAAAAATCTCTCAAAACACCTAGAAATAGGCAATAAGCCATACAATATAATAAGCCATATAAAACACCAATATCTTGATGAAAAGATAACACTTATCATGATGAAAATTAAATACCTCCAATCTCAGCATTTTCCATGGAAGGCATTCTAAAATAACACTTATGGTAAAATGAAAACAGCAGAAGGTTATTATTTTCTATTCAATATGATTCTACAGACCATTCTCAACTCCTTACCTACCAGTCTTACGATGCTGCCTATGTTGCAATGCCCTCCATCTACTGACATCATATTATGCTTTCCAGTACATAGTGCTGTAGCAAAAAAATGACTATTTCAAATTTGTTCAATTCAGATACACAGAATAGACCCAACACCATCTAAAGTACACCTCCACAGAAAAAATTAACCATTTTCCTTGCGAAGATTTATTTCAAACTAGATATATGTCAGCTCAGTTATTCATAAACTTACATGATAATTTATTTTAAGAGAAAAAAGAAATATGAAAAAGATTAAAGGGAGGTTCCTGCTTCCAGTAAAAAATTGCAGTTTATAGGCAAGGGTGGAGAATCTACATATTCCATGAAGATGACGGTGTACAGACACAACTCTGAGGACACTGGAAAAACTCTACCATGCTGGCAGCTACTACTGAGTATCTCTGATCTACGAACAACTACTTTTTAGATACATGTAAAAACCAATTTGGCTCCACTATGGAGTAGGCTAACAGAAATGGAAAAGAGACAGCCCATGGACCAAAACCCATGGGAAACCAGTGAGGTGTTCAGTCTGGCAGATAGGGGGTCCTTTCACTGGGCTGGATGCAGACTTAAAGCTTACCTGTAGCTGAAGGTATGGATAACACGCAATCCTAACAAATACTGTCAGTAGAAGTGCACCTTACCCACAGGAGTTCTTACGCTGACACAGAAAAATGACATTTTCTGAAGTGGAATAAGCTTGTACCAGCCAAAGCAATTCTTATCACTGTAACTGAGCCTATATATTGATTTATACATAGCTCCCCTTTTGTTTAGAAGATGGATTTTCTGCTTTTGCTTCTAATCAAGGCAGTGATACCTGCAAAAATGCCAGCAGGGAGAGGGGTGGTGATAACAGCAACACCAAGGGTGCAGGCCTGGAAGGGACTCCCGACTTCAGCAGAACGTTGTCTTCATGGTTAATTTGAGTCCTTTCAAAATAGGAGCGATGTAGTGGTGTTGCAGGTACACCACTAAAGCCTATCACAAACACAAGCTACTATGATTCAACACAGGAAATAACTTCAAATTATGCATAACTTTGTATTCAATAGCAAAACTATTGAATAATTTACTCAGATCAAGTGTATTAATAGATTTTGAATAAAGGAATAATCATTCATCCTACTGCCCAACACAAGACATTCATATTAATGAAAACAAATCCAAATCAGAAACTAATCCTTTACATGGATTCACACAGAATCACAGAATATTAGGGATTGGAAGGGACCTCGAAAGACCATCCAGTCCAATCCCCCTGTTGGAGCAGGAACCTAAATGAGATCACACAGGAAGGCGTCCAGGTGGGTTTTGAATGTCTCCGGAGAGGGAGCCTCCACGCCCTCCCTGGGCAGCCTGTTCCAGGGCTCCGTCACCCTCACTGTAAAGAAGTTTCTTCTCAAGTTTAAGCGGAACCTCCTGTGTTCCAGCTCACACCCATTGCCCCTTGTCCTACCATTGGGCATCAATGAGAAGAGCCTGGCTCCATCCTCCTGACATTCGCCCTTAACATAGTTGTAAACATTAATGAGGTCTCCCCTCAGTCTCCTCTTCTCCAAGCTAAAGAGACCCAGCTCCCTCAGCCTTTCCTCATCAGGGAGATGCTCCACTCCCTTCATCATCTTGGTGGCTCTGTGCTGGACTCTCTCAAGCAGTTCCCTGTCCTTCTTGAACTGTGGGGCCCAGAACTGGACACAATTCCCCTGACTCTAGTGAAGCATGTGTCTTATAAAATTGAGGAGCAACATATTCAGGATCCAGAGAATTTTTTTTCCTATTTGTCTTCCTGTAAAGTTCCATAAACCCATTGCAATTGACTTTTTTTAAACAGCAGCCAACAAGGTGGAGAATACCTGTGGAAACTGGCTAGTGTCAGCTTGTCTTTGGGGTCCACAGAGTAACCAGACTCTTCATGAAGTATCTGTTTTAAAACTGTGCAGTCCTGGACAAGCAACTAGTTCTCAATGACAGTTTCTTTGTGCGGCAAAAGAAAGCAGCTGTGAAGCCAATGTTACCTTCACCAAGTATGGGAGTCACAACCTCCTTAATCAATAAAAATAACCCAATCCTATTTGTGTAACTTTTCTCTCTTATTTCACTGCTCTCTAAGTTGCTAAGAACTCATGCAGCTGCAAGGTAACAAACACTAGTATCGCATAACCTGGGACCTGACACAAAGCAACACAACAGTAATACGTGTAATTTTTTAAACAAAAAGAAGCAGACCACAAATTCATAAAATTAACCTGCTTTTGAGAAGGCAAAATTCCTCTTTAGCGACACCCAGAGAAGAACCACACATGGTCCTATTTATTCTGAACTGCTACACCTGTAATTTCATAGAAGCATTTTTTCCTCCAGAATTGTTTTCCCCACATTTTTACTTGTTTTGGATCAATGTCATCAGCTTCAGACACACAAGTACCAAAACAGTGCACTAGGCTAAAATGTTTTAAATTAAGTTTATGTCCCTTCTGCAGCAGTGGGGCCTCACTTGCCATGGAAAATAAGATGGAAAGGTGGAAAGTAGCACTTCTCTCAGCTGCCAGCACCTGCCCAATACAATGCTCCCCCTAAGCTAGAACTGGGAGAAAACATCCATTCTGAAGTGTCTGTAGAGTACGAAGAAACAACAGGTCTTAATTCTTTGTTTTTATACCTGGTGAAAATCCACTTGCCTCCAAACCTGCCCCAAATAATTGTCAGGTAACAGGAAACCAAACCAGACCCTGGCACAGGTAAGTGTCTGGAGAGCACTGACAGCAGGCAAGAGAGAGCTTCAGAGGGAAGATTACTGTCACAGCTATGAGGCTGCTTCTTTCTTTTGCCAGTTTGTGAATCAGTTTCTAAAATCATACATAATGACTTGCTTATAAAGAAACTCATATATAGGGCTGCTGGCACAAATATCAGAAAAATGTAGCATCTTTTCTCCTGAGAACTAGAATAAATATTAACAAAAAAATCACTATATGTAAAGTGCAGTTTTAAAAATTACATAAATAGAGCAGAATTAGATAAAACCACAAGGTGTTCTTTGACAATCAAAAAACATATTTAGAGGCTTCTACTCCTATCTGCAACTCTTCATTAGGAAAAACACACAATACTTAAAAAAAAAAAAAAAAAAAAAAAAAGAATGTTTACAGCAAAAATAATAATTAAGAAAACCCCAAAAACTAAACCTAAACCAATTTCTGTGTACAATTCAAACGCTAAAACATTCAAACACACGCCTTACCTACCTATTGTGGATTTGTCCAATTACACCTTGCTCAAAAGGAAAGCACCCACCTGTAACTGGACATTTCTAAATCTCTTATTTATGCTCTACAGACGGTCATTTGACACGTTTCAGTTCCTCAGCAAAGGCCCAATTAGGAAGTTAACATGGCAAACTCACAGCACTGGAGATAATGTTGCCACTGTCTAAAGCATGTACATATTTCTGTAAATATGATACATACCTTACTGCACAGTGACCTAGAAAAATCTAACTGTTGCAAAATAAACACAGAATTCCTAATCTCAGTGGAAGTAGAAGTAAGGTCCTAATAATAAAGTTGGTTTTAGAAAACATCTATCTATATATATATGAGCTTTTTCTCTTTTTCCAAGACACTTTACAGGTACAAGACTTGTATCTTCACGTCCAACATGGAAAATCGTATGAACAAAAGTAAAAACTGACTGATAAAGAGTCTGAAGAAGATCCCAAAGTTCAAATCCTTAGCAACTAGTTAAGCTGAATTTAGACTACTGTTCATAAAAAGTGTTTATTTTACACTATTCAAGTATTCGCAGAGTCTTGATTGTTTTTCAGTCCTTAATCAGGACAATTTTTTACAGCTTTCCACGAGGTGCCACTCTGTGCTAAAACTGAATAATCAATGGAAAGTAAGAAAGCATACTGGGACTTAAAACAAAGTATAAATGTGCTTTTCTTGCCAGAAAATTGCTATTCACTTCACTAAAGTTCCGGCTGAACAGGTGTTTAAAGTGCAAGACAATGATAATCGAAATCAAAAGAAACCTTCACAGACTTCCAACCTATTTTACAAGACAGATCATTAATTTTACAAGTAACTTCTCCAATTCTACAACTAGTACTGCTAAGCTGCTAAGTACCTTTTTGTTTTAAAATATAATTTGCAAACTGCTGAACAGATTATATTGATTGAACATCACACTTAGGATTTAGTGTTGCACCTGACCTATAAACTGTAATTCAACTCAGTTTTATTTGCATTACTCACGTCACATATTAAGAGGTTGATGTCTACACTGTATTGTACACAGAATATACAAATTTCTACTTTTACAGTTGATTTTTTGTCCCTTTTTGTTTTGTTTTGTTTTTTTAAGATGTGTATCTATTCTGCTACAGGTATACACAGTTGGAGAAAGCCTTCATGTTCTCCTCAGTAGGTTCTCTGATGATTAACTAAGTTTATTACCAGTACCACAGTGCTGGTTCCCATGCAGAGCAGGAGCAAATTGCACAGAAAAATAAATACAACTCTTACTGGAACACACAAAAAAAGATAAATAAATTGCCCCAACAGAAAACGTGAATTCATTTTCTGCCTAAAACCACCATCTCTCTTCAATTTGCATGATAAGCTAAGAAAATAAATTGAATTTTTAAGACAGTACAGAGTATTAAGAAAAATTATTTTTATACATGCTTGTATATAAGGGTAAAAAAACCCCAAACTTAACTCTAAAACCTTTACAATTTAATTTCTTACATTATGTTTGTTGCCCTTATTATATACTTTTAAGCCTTTCAGAACACAATCTCATACCTTTTCTTAAGAACCAAGAATTTTGAACCCTTAGGTAACACATAAAAATTGAAAGACTTGTGCAATTTATCAAAAGCTTTTTTTAACACTAAGTTCAGAAAAGCATGAAATCATCAGCCTAGAAGTCCCAAAGACTAAAAATAAACTGTGATGAGAAGAGAAATGAAACACTAATTTGTCACACTGACATAATTTTTGTGTAGCGTTTTGCAAACACAAAATAAATCCTACAGACTGATGAGCTATTATCCCCACAACGATGCGTCTCAAATAGAAAATAAGATGTTGCAGAAGGCGACAGACTCAGGGATTATTTTCACTTATCAAATTTAATCCTAGCCAAACCACGATTTGTACCAGACAATTCTTACATGCTATTTGCTAATGTAACAAAACCATCAAATTATTTGCAACACCATTAAAAATGTTGATCAAGATAATCTTTGGCAGTGTGATGGAAAGAGATGTTTGCAGGTTTTTCTACAGTCAGTTTCAGAAATGTTAGCACACTTTGAAAGTACTAGCTGAAATAAATGCATATATGAAAAAGTTGAAGAGAGAAGTTAAAAGGCACAGCACTATGTGTATCTGCATTTGTAGCATATGTGTTAAAAATATAACAAATTTTATTTTATTTTGCTCTAAGTATGAGCTGAAAGAAACTTTAATTCTCACGACAGAACCTTTATGATACCTTTATGATCTCTCACTTATTTAACATGAATTTACTTTCTGGAAGAAATAAACTACACACTCATTTAGAAGAATGAATGCATACTAAGTCCTAAAAAAGAGGTGAATTTAATGCATTATACTGAAATTTTAACTATGTGCTTCATAAAGGTATAATGAAATATTCTACACGCTTACCTGTCTTGATCTGGGTCTTCCAGGAGAAAACTTGCGTTTGGTGATGGCTGGTTTTCCCATGCCAATTTTTGGAGTGACTGATATGTAAGTCGTGGGGAGAGCACCCCCAGCAGTGGAAGGCAATGCTGGGGGCTGACTGTGCTGAGCATCTCGTGGAGAATGCAAGTCTAATGAAACATCTGGCGAGGAAGACACATTCGTCTTGTTTATATTAACTGACAGGGGAAGTGAGGGGTAAGTCTCAGCTGGTGATTTTATGGGTTTGTCTCCAACTGGTGAACTATTTGCAACACCTTCATTTGCAGAAGTAGATTCTACTTCTAGAAGAGCTGGCGTTTCTGACTTTTCATGTGTTTCTCCTTTTCCTACATCTTTTTGCACTGTTATTATTTCCAGTTGTTGTTCTACCGGGATACAAATATCTCCTTTACTTTCAGTCTTCTGTATTTCTGGCATCACAGTTATGGTCTCAGGTACTAAAGACAGAGACCGAGAGTCTACCGTGGGTACTTCTGATACCTCCATGCTACCTTGTGGCAGCTGTGTCTCTTCCACGTGTTTGTCTAACTCCTGCTGTATTACAGCTTGAACACCTTCCACCACTTCCATCATTTTCTCAGTCTGACTGTCACCAGATGCTGGTGTCTTTTTAGGAGACATTTCCATTACAGCTGAATTAATTTCAACAGAGACTTCTGTTTCCAGTTCTGTGGTCTTTTCTTCTGGTGATATGCCTGTAACTAAGTATAACCATATTAAAAGCTCAGTGCAAAAAAGAAAAACTTACACAGGTGTAATGGTCAACAAGTATACTTGGTACACATCAAATACACCACCAAGTAGATACCATTTTACTTATGTGAATTTAGGATGTAGCTTAAAATATACTTCAAAAATATCCTTCTTTGTACCTAGGTTTATAGCAGACTATGTTTTTAGTTCATTATTTTTCTTCCCTGGAAACACAGCAGAGTAAATCACAAGAAAGCAGAACCAAGATTAATTTTGGAGGAATCTGAACCTGCATTTCCAGGTAGGCAGCTAAAAGTAGCTTCTCCTTTTTCATTTCTGGGTACTGAAGATGTATGCTAGCATAAATTAACGTATTTTAAGCAACTGTCCCAACACTTCCAAAAAGCAGATAGCTAAGAAGAAGAGGACCAGTAGAAATAAAAAACATTTCCCTCCTAGAGCTCTTTCAGAGTTTAGGAAATAACTTGAAATAAAAATAGTTGATGTTTTTTAATTTACTAATTCAAAATTATTTGTATAGCTTTCCCCTGAACCAAATCAAGCACCTTTCATCCACAACTTTCTTCATCAACAAGTTCCAGAGTCTTGTACCCATTCCATGGAAAACCACATTTTTTGCTCTGAATTTGGCTTCTCATATCCAATTTTGATGGAACCAGATTCACTTACAGGCCACTTACTTTCTATTACACTTGCACTCTTCTTAAATTCACACTGCTACAACCTCCTCAGCCACCTCAGTTCAAATTGGAGCATTTTATTATGAATGTGTCTTCATTATTAGTTTTAAATCATGACCCTTATCCCACAGACCGTGATGCATACCAGAGTGACCAGAGTTAACCTGCAAGATATCTTTTTTTTTTTGTTTTGGCTTTAAATGCAGGTTTCTTGTTTCCCCTTATAGCAACCATCCTCCAACACTGGCTGGGAGTGGATGGGACATACTGGAAAATTCTTTGCCATTCATACTGGTCACCAACATATTTAGAGGACTTGACCCAGAAACCATGCTGCTTTATTCTTTTCTTTGGCTGGTACTTCATGTGTGATTGATAAGATACATTTATTCCCAAAACACAAATGATCAGCTACTGCAGCCCAGCCAGTCTGGATGAGTATTAAACAAATTATCTTCTATTTACAAAGGGAAAAATGAAGAAATCCTTAACCAAAGATAGTTATGGAGTTACAACCATGAAGCACGTAAACTGGAAAGTAGTTCTACAACATGCCCCAAAACACACCAGGGAAAATTAATCCAATCCAGTTATTTGCAGCTACGAACAAAAAAGACTTGCAGAGAAAGTGTGAGTGATTGTATTTGAGGAGCAACTAATAGTGGTTTTTACTATAAATCTCCAGTGTCCAAAAGCACTTAATTATATTTCCAGCCTTTGGAGAAAGCCAGTCCCACCAAAAAAGTAAAACAACCTTCCCCTACATAAATATTCTGAAGACTATCTTCACCTTCAATACAATTCTTCTTCAGCAAAAAAGTTAATACTCTTGCTTGAGAGTTCAGATAGCAGAACTGATGCAATTTGTTTCCTACTGCTTTCCAGGCACTTTTTCATCTTAAATTTGTAAGTATCACAAACCTCACTGAACAGATGAGGGTTCTGTACTGGCATTTTCTCAGACTGCAAAACTTTTTCTTACCGTCTGTGGCACATCCAACAGCTGATTCTTGACCAGGGCCATCACTAGTAATGGCTTGCTCCTGAAATGTCGCATCCTCTCCACCACTTTCCATTTCCATTTCATTTGTACAAGCTTAAGGAGAGGCAAAGAAGTTATCAAAATTGGTATGATGTTTATTCTATTACTTTGTCATCAGTAGTTGCTATTACTGTTTGACCTTTTGGCTAAAGAGAATGATATTTAATGATATGATAGGAGTTAGGACAAATCAGGTCATTGAGAAGGTTAGGGAGACTACATAGTACTCTTTAAAGATTAACAGCTATTTTCTCATTAACTCTGAAGCTGTTTTATACTTTCCATATACAACTAACTGTGAAAATTTAATTTACACATAGTCACAGGCTTTTGCATTACCCGAGCAATACAAAGAAGTATTTTCTCAAATTCCAGTCTGCTAAATGCAACAGAACTTGTAGCATGAAGGCTTCAGATTTTTATATAAATACTACAATGCCTTATGGCATAGACATGAGGTTCCATCCGTTATCAGCACTCGTAACACTGATTTTCAGCCTACTTGTTCTACAACATCAAAACTAAGTTTTGACACTTTAGAACTAGGATACATTAATCTTTGAGCTCCTCATATTGAATAAAGGAATTTACATGGAAAAGGCACTACTGAGCACTTCTTTGACAGTATTGCTATAGAGCACAGAAACAGGAAATACTTTTTTAATTCCTCGTGTAAAAGCTTTTCCAGTTAAGGAAATTCATTAAAATGCACTAGACAAAGTAAGAACAGGAAAAACAAAGTATATAGTAAGCCTTAACTCAAAAGGAACTGATCCTCCACAGATGTTAGCATACAAAAAGTCAAACGAATATAGCTTTCTGTTCAGGAAAGCCTCTTTGAAGTTCAAAAAGCCAGGAACTATTAGGTGATGCTACTTTTAGAACCTAGAAACTGCTCTCAGATTCTGCCAACTTTACAGTGATATTTTAACTTTGAGGAAGTGATCATTTAGATTGGCTCCAAACTTGATTTTCATGTACAAGAGTGCTCTCCTGGGTACACTGCATGACTGTACTGATGTAACAGCTCCAGATTACTGCTGGTAGTTGAGATGACAGGCCTGTTCTTCCTTAGGGAGAAGAGTATGCTTGTCAATCCTTCTACTAGCTAGAAATCCTAACAGAACTATTACTTAAAACTTCAGCCTTTCAAATAAACCTTACTTCAAATAAACCTTTGCTACTTATTCAAAAGGGTTTTCAGTAGAAGACTGGGAGATTTTCCAGTGAAAGTTTTGGATATAACTTGGACATCTTCCTAAATGTTGTAAATAGACTGCCTGGGAGTCCAACAGCCTTTACTAACCTCTCAGAATGGAAGTGACCTTCAAAGGTTGAAGTCGCCACTTTTTCTAACCCGGTGCACATGTTCACTGACAGTGTTGTTCTGCTCATTTACATATATTTACCTACTGTCACTGCCCTTCCTCCAGGATCATCTTTTTCATCATTTCTTCACTGCTCACGAAAGGTATGCACTTATGTGTACAGGCTAACATCAAAGAGAATGACTTCTTTACACAAAGCATCAGTCTGAACACACAAAAATTATTGTTGCAGTCCAACACTTCCCCTTTCCAGTAAAACATTATTAGGCTTTCGAAAACACAGATACTCATGCAACTGAGCTATCAATCTCTTTTAACAAAAGATCAATGCACAAGCACTGCTTAAAAATGTACATGGCAGTGGTAGTGCAATTAATCTGTTATTTTACCTTGCTTCAAAATTAAACCACAACTGTACTTCTTGTAGGAAATTCAGCCTGCATGAGAGTAGGTGCTATACAAAAGAGCACACAGCATGAAATACAAAGGCAATTCAGTTTTGAGTTCATTACACAGGTCTTGTGGATGACCCACTGGACTCAGATCAACAGATTCAAGTTCCCTCTGGGCTTCCTTACTATTACGAAGTCATTAAAAAAAACCCAAAACTACTTTACACTTTTCTGCAACTTCCCTTTCTACCTTTTGCTTGAGTTGGCCATTTAGAGAAGAAACTCTCAGAAACAAAGTATGACTAATCATACATTGTTTTGAAAAAGAACACCTGATTAAAAGCTGTTTAGTTAAATATACCTGTCCCTTGAACACAGTCCAGCTTCCACAGCTGTGTCCCACCTACCACAGTGAGGAGAATAGGCACTATGAGATTGACAAGTAGCAAGAGTGAATCAGGAAAACTGGATGTCTCTAGGAACACCTGCCAGAAGCTGGCTTATGCCTGGTAGTTAGGCACAAATGAATAACACAGTTAGGCTGTGAAATGAATACATTTATGAACTGTACCACATCCAAAAAAACCCCAAACTTAGAGACATTTACAGCTACAGGCTGGGAGAGCTGGAGCTGAGGGTTGAGAGCCACCATTAAGGCGCTTACTTGCTCATGTTTCTAATACAGGCTCCTGAAGCCAGAAAGCATATTGAGAAGACGGCTCACCCATGGATTGCTTGAGAAACTGCTGCTAAATAAAGGAATGGATGAACTCCACAGAGCAGAAGATGAGTGGCTGGGTCACAAAAGACTTAGTGAGACAGCCACAGATTTATATTTGATGTTAGCATTTTGGAAAGATAAAGATTGCATTTGATTACCTGTTATACTGTCAGGTTCAGGAATGAGTTCAGAAGTGTCCATTACATCACATGACTGAGTCTGATCCCCTTCTCCTTGTTTACAAAGAGTGCAGATGTAGTCTTTCAACTGAGACTCCAATTCACTACCTGGAGATCTGTCACATTCTATGTGAATCCACCTGGGGAGATCAATTTAATGTGACTATGATTTTAATAATAAAAATTAAAAGTATCCTAGTAAAAATCAATTAAAAATAGTGCTGTTTCCATTCCTATGGGGAAATAAAAAATTTCAACCAATGCTTTATTATGGAGAATTTTAGAGAAATAAGCATGATGCATCAGTATGTCGAGCAATGAACAAATTTAAACATGAAGACCTAAACTGTCCCTAAAGCCAACTGGACACCACAACATGTACAGCAATATCAAGACATTGCACAGCAGGATACAATAGCACTGCATATGAAGCACAGTCTGCATTCTTAGAAGGTTCCCAACAGCGCTTTACTTTATTACCAGCATAGCAAAGCACATAAAATTAAACAGAGATCATGTACTTGAAAATTTAAAAATACCCAGACCATCGCAAACAACAGTCCTTGAAAGTTAGGACAAGAACTCTTCTAGTCTGCTTACTCGCAAAATAGATGCAATGGAAGAAGCAGCAGCAGCAGCACATATTTCTCTGTACACCTCGGGTAACTGCCAATTAATACTTATTTGCTAAGATTAAAAGACTACCTACTATTGTTCATTCTATTTAGGGATGAAGGGTCAAGATGCTGCTCAACAAGCCACTATAGCATTGTACATCAAACATAGTCTGCACCCTTCACAGAGAGGCATCAATGTCATACAACTAACCATTAGCTTTTAGGCATTTTAGTAAAATTTAACAAAAATTAGGATTCTTACCTTTTGCACATGTGACAATGCAACATATCTTTCTGGAAGTCTTGGAGGCACAGTTTTTCACAGAAAGGACAAGATAAGTTGTCTTGCTGTTGGTAACAACTGTCACATACCAAACAATTATGGTGCCACTGACAACTTGTTCGTGTGCCACACTCAGCACATACTCTACAGTTCTAGAGATCACAAGAATTTAGTTGTTAATTATGATATTTCACAATGTGATAGAACTGCCATTAACTGACATTTTCCTGTTTTGAATTAAATTAAATAAAGCTTCTGTCCTTGATAACACTAATAAATTATCCAAGATCTGATAATAGAGCATGAAGAGCCCATGCAACAGCAAGAAGAGTTTCCTTGCACTACTCTCTGACTTGAAAGGAATATTTCTTATGAGACCAAACTTTTTTATTCCTAATCTCAGTTGTTTTATGACTGCCATAAACTGATTATGAAATTACGTACATCTCATATACAGGGACTTCCCTTGTTATGCTGAAATAATAAATGTTTTTATTATTACTTAAGACTTATTCACAAAGTTACTGATAAAACAACAAATTCATCCTGTTCTCCTCAAATGTAAAGCTTGAGCTGCAGAACTGCTGTTCTGATAAGCAAGAAGTAGTTGAATATAAAGAGCCTTCAAGTATAGATTACATATACTGCTGCATAGGTTTTAGTTTACATTTTAGTTCACATTGATCAGGATAGCAGCTGTCATTAAGTCATCATGCAACTTCACCTGCATCCTGCAACTTCTCTTTCCCCTATGGGGGTTGATTTACTGTCCTCCATAGGCTGGTTCAGCCACTGCATTGACAGCTGCCCTAGAGCCACATGATTACACACAAGTGGGATTCCTTCAGAAATTACAAGTTATGTTACACAGCAACAGCAGTCCACAACACACTTAGAATAGCATAATGTGGATACCAAAATCTGTGCCCCTATAATTGCAAGGAATTATTCTGAAACTTTTCAACTTACTTTACATTTCCAACCATTTGTTGGTACAGCATCCATAACTGGTTGTAGACAGAAAGTATGGTAGCCTTTGTCACATGTATCGCACACCAGCATCTTGTTGTCTTCCCCAGAATGTCTAAGAAAAGTAACAAATGGTTAAAAAAAAATATTTAAACAAGCCATAACAGAAGATCTATTTAATGAGAAGTCTAAACAGGAAAATACATAGCAGAGCACATGAAAATACATGATAATCCAAAGATAATCCCCTCAAATTCATATTTAAGTATGAATGAAGACCATTATGCTTACTTTAACAAGTGCTGACTTCTAGAAATTGTCCCACTTTCTTTTACACACATGTAGGCAGATTTAATGGCCTCTCTGTAGGGAAACCAGTTCAAAATCTGAAATAGGTACTTTATTTCTTTCTGAAAAGAACATGCAACTGTACTTGTTCCTGCCAAGAGTCTGACTGTATTTTTCTCGAAAGAAAAGAATGAGCCAACACCTCTGACTACCAGAGCTCCTACAATGTTAACCAACATGACTGCAAGAGCAAAACAAACATTAAAGGAAAAGATTTCAATTTTCTTACAATCATGTATTACAGGGCTCCACCACGAATTTCAGTGATAAAATAAACTCGCAGAGGATAAGACAAATAGTTTGGTAATAACTAAAGACATTGTGTTCTGCCTTAGTTTAAATAAATTAACTCAATGAGTAAGTATGCAATAAAATTTTCCTTGATAATGTTTCACAATATGGCATTACACATACTAGATACTACTTCATTACCTGGGAGACCAGATATTTAAAAAAAACCAGGAAATGCTCCCTCTTTGCATGGAGATATGCTTAAAACATTGTTCTTCAACACTGGCATAAAAGTGCCATACTGCATCAATAGGTGTGAAAACATCACCTTTTCTTCTATTTTTCCACTAGAGAGAAGTTTGTTAGCAAATACTGTAATTATCCAGTACAACATTTTTAGGGATACTTTTTAGAATGTCTTCACTAGTATAACTTCATTGCTGACTTTTGCTATCAGTTGCGTGTGATCAGGGAACAAACTTCTTTAAATGGGTGAACCTCAGTGCTAGCAAATACTGAGTGTTCTGCTTAGAAAACAGCAAAGCATTGACTGATCAGGTACATGAGGCACTAGTGAAGTGGCTTTTTTCCTTCATGCTGTCCCAGCTGATCTGACTAAAACCAAACAAAACTAATTTATTTTCTAGTAAGCCCTTTAAAAAAAAAAAACAAGCAAGCAAAAGAACCCTGCAGTGCCCATCAGATTAAGTTATATGAGTACAAGTGGTGAGAGTTTTCTAAGTGAACCCTTATATTATCGCAACAATTATGTTCCATTGTCTTACTATTTCTCTGGTGTAACAATTCAATCATGGTCACTCATGTCACTTTCTTTCTCTGCTCAACTAAGCCATGTTTTGTTTTCATAATGACTCATTAACTGCCTCTGAAAGATATTGCAAAACAGAAGAGAGGGTCTAATGCAGGGGACCTACCCAGTATGTGGCAGTGCACAGCTGAAATGTCGGCTGAGTAAGAGCACAAGCTCCCAGACTGTGAAGGCACTACATTAAAATAATCTGTTAATCTGGTAAATTTCAGAAAAATCCTCCTGTGTAAAAGGAGGAAAAAGTCAGAAGGTTTTGTTGCTCTCCAGAACCTGCCAAGATAACAGTAACTCTGTGGTATAATGTGCAGGAGTTCCAGCTCAGCTCTTTTAGAAGAATGTTAACAACACAAGGGTTTTTGGTCTGTTACTGAATAGAATATCATAACAGATATATCTGAGCAAATAATCTACACTTTTTGGAAAGAAAAACAGTTAATAAAATAGATATTTTAAAATCACAGC
The DNA here is from genome assembly GCF_000700745.2 of Antrostomus carolinensis. NCBI lineage: Eukaryota > Metazoa > Chordata > Aves > Caprimulgiformes > Caprimulgidae > Antrostomus > Antrostomus carolinensis. The sequence goes on from NW_010315572.1 coordinate 66,555, forward strand.
ACATCAGTCACACCATCCTTCTCCACGTCCTTTAAGTCTCACTTACTTGCAGTTCTGACAGACTTTGCAATCAGGACACTGCCAACCTGCTCTTTTTAAAGGTGTAACTTGTATGTCCAGGCACATCCCGTGGTAGTGCTGGCCACAGGTAGTACAAAAAAGTTGATCTAAGAGGTCTCCAGGGCTGTCGCACACTGCACAATTTGCTTCTTCCTTTGCTACAAAGAAATCATGTTTTCAATTATTATTTAATTCAAAATTATGAACAATTCAATGAAGCCAAGAAATTCTTAGCAGTTCTTGTGCATACAAAACTTGATCACTCTTTTGAAATTCAGATTTAATTAATATACTTAATAACTAGTCCTTTCATTTGGTTCTCAACTAATCTTCTCGTAACAGAAGTACATTCATTTTAAACCTTAATAAAGTCTTAAGAAAAGAAACAGTTTTATTCTCAAGATAAAACTGAGAGCTTTAGGATGAAGTCTTCTTTGGAACAAGTACAAAATAAAGGTCCTAACAGTTCTAAACCTATTATTTATCTGAAGTGTTTGCAATATAGTTGCTGTAACTTGAGTTAGGGCAAGTAAGCAAGCCTAGCGACTTGAACTAAACCCTGATGGAAGATGAGCCTTATGAGTAAATGCTTCCCATGTTCTGTCACTAAATGAAAAAAAAAATGGAAAAACAGAAAAATATTAACAGTCTTTAAAACAGAAGAGTATGAACTTGCATCCTTCTCATGCCTGAACACACATGAATTCTTGGGTACATGAACTGGGAAAACAGGTCTAAACAAATGCACTCTTAAGCTGATCCTACCACAGAGCAATTTTCATAAAACCTGGTACTAATCGTGTCATTTGAATACTGTGCACTTACATCTTTCAGGAGCCTGATCAATATGGTCTGGACAAAGGAGGGACAAGTTACTGAAATCCTGAAATGTGCCTGCTCCAGCAGCACAGGGGTAATGGTACATCTGGGTACATTTCTCTTCACAGCATTTGATAGTGGCTCCAAGGTGCTTACAATATGCACATCGCTGAAAAACAAACATAACAAATTGTTCAAAAACTATTTCTTCTTTTAATTTTGCAGCCAGATCTGTTCCTAGACCTCATTTCACAGACAAACACCTCGGCCAGTAGAAGGCAGTGAATACCGAGAAGGAAACTAGTGGACTATGTCTTTCAGCAGCACTCCCAGGTCTTCCCAATTCAAAATGTTTAAAGAAACCCACTCTAAATACTCTCTGATGACTGAGATTCTTCTTGTCACAGAAGAATTCTTCTTGTCTTCTTGTCTATATGTTATCTAACTTGAGCTATGCCTTCAGTAAAGAGGCTTGGAGACTTATTCTGAGTAATAAAGGCAGACCACACTATGCTGTCAATAGGTAATAACTAGAAACAACATAGTTCTGTAAGTAGTAACATAAAACTGTAGACACTGTAATCAGAAATGCAAATGGAAATTAAAGATAATGTTCTACTGAAAATCTTATTGACATTATACAGTCCTCCCTGGGATGATAATGCATTACATAACCTAGCACTTTCTTCTCATCTTTCCTTTCAAGGCTACACAAATATCACCACCAAACTTCAAGAAGTTATAAATAAGCATGATTATTATTAGAGACCATAGGCACATTTGTAAAGAAATAATTTCTCAGAAAGAACTACCCAATAACCCACCAGTTCTCTAGTCAAGAGGGACCAGATTCCATCAGCCTGCTTATAAAATATCACCCACACCTTTCTGATTCAGTTAATCAGTCTTTTTTCTTTCCTGCATTCATTACAGTCCCTGAAGCACTGTAACATGCTTTTGCACTTTCTCACCAAGGCAACAATACTTTTTAAGGCTAATGCTTAGCACATAAGATTCAGAGTACACTCAAGAAAAAACAGGTCAGTGGCTCACAGGAAGAATACATGACATACAGCAACAACTGAGTTGGGCAACTCCTGTTTTTCATAATAAAAATATAATACTAACACTGGCATGTTTGATTACTAGCTCAAGTGTCAAGTAACATCCAAGTATGAACAAACCAAACTAAAGTTACATATTGCATCTGCTTAGTTCTTACAATACAGACAATATTTATTACCATAACTCTGTGTTTCAAAGCCTGGCATGAAATTATGCATGAAATAGTGCTACTACAAGTCCACAGATACCAAAACCAGCACATATGAAAATACAAATCACAAAGCTGCCTGTGTTAACAGCTACAATGACATTTTTAAAACCAGATAAAATTACCATCTTCAGCAAAATAACCTGCCTGCACCCCAACTCACAGACAAGGGAGAGAAAAAACACAAGTTTAGGCTAAACACAACTGCAGTGTAAAAAGATAAAACACTTTGGCACAGAAATCAAAGTGGGTCACTAAGGACTGCTACTACCATGTCTGTGCTACAAAGCTTAGAGTCTAGTCTTCAGATTTGCAAGACACCTCACCTCTACCCATGTCTCTAACACCTGCTAAGAGTATGGAAAAGATATATTCTGCTACTTTACTAGCTAAAATGCAGAGGAGAGCAGGAGGGACAAGATAAGCAAACAGTTACACGGCGTTCCTGAAGCAGGTGAAGAAGACAGAAATACTAATTCAGTTCAAGGACTGCCAACAAAACCAAAGTCACACAAGAAACTCTTTAGGAAATGATATATTGGGTAAACACAGAGGATGCTGTACAAGGTAAATCCTGAACTTACACGTGGAATCATAAAAATATAGCCCAAAGCCTTCAACTTCATGAACTGCAGCTGCACATTGAAGAGCATACAGCCCACTGCACTGTTTTGTATGTGACACTCCCACAGCCTATTGAGATGGCCCAGATTACAGCCAAGGTCCAACTCTTACAGACAGGCCACACACTTTTCAGAGATACTACTGAGTAAGAAACACTATGTGATAGTGTAACTAAGAAGAATAAAATTAACCCTACCCAAGCAAAAACCAGGACACACTAGGAATGGGAACCTGGGAGGAACTAAGGTCCAAAACGTGTCCCTCAAGAAAGTATTCAACAGAAACTTTGTTATATCCCATAATTAACCCTTAGGAATTATCTAATTGGGAAAGAAAATTTTGAAAGAACTGCAAGCACTCTAAGAATCCAACATTTACTAAAAGCTGGGAATAATGGATTAAAATAGTAATATTAATGATGTTTTTAAACACCACATCTATTTTTCAAAATCACCAATCAAAAATAGTGCATAACAAATGCAAAATCGGAATTTACCTTTTTCCAAATGCTGTAAGACTAAATGACAAAATTATTAGAAAAGAACAAACTACAGGATTACTGCAAAGCCTTGAAAAATTTTGATGTTGATTTAAGGAATCATGTAAAGATGCTGGAAGAAAAATGGAAGCCCAAATTACATTTAATTGAACCCTTCAAACCCATCTGCTAAACTGCACTGGCAATGAAAAGCATTTGGCAGCTAAATAAAACACACACTTTAAAAACAATGTGGTATATATCATCTGAAGCAAATAAAAAGCACAGAATATCAACATTTGTTGAATTTATAAGAGAGATAAAGCAGACTGAGGAAACAAATGCCCAAAGGGATTTTTTTGGCAACAGCTGCTGATGAGAAGAGTTACTTCTCCAGCACTAGAAGCCAACACTTCTCTGAAACCAGGCCACGTGCTATGACCCCAGAAAAACAAGTATGCAGCTAGTACAATTAACTGACCTTCATGAAGTAAGTATGGAAGTGAACAGTAAAAGCATATTAATTAAAAAAAATAAAATTAAAAGCTTTGCTAAATAAACTCAGTAACAAATACTACTTTACTACTCCGTTGCTAAAATACGGCATCAAGACAGTTGGAGGTGGAAGGAAGGAATAAATCATATTGTCCATGACATACAAGTGGCTTAACCACACTGTATGAGGACAGCAACAGAGACAGAACAGAGTCTTCAGTTTCATCAGCATGAGCACAAAATAAAGTGTTATGTGAAGGGAGTGGAAGCTGAATCTGAGTATTCAAAGGGTAGGTATAGGAAAATGGTAAGCTGTCAAAGCAAGCTAAACACTGTTCTGTTTATGGATCAAATAATTTTACAGTTCTGTTCTACAGAAAAAAAACTTTACAAGGTGTCAGAAAGCTAGAGAGATAGTTCATCACTTATTCATAGTACAGTCAATAAAATAAACGTCACTAAGGCAGAGTCAGCAGACTGTGTTCCTACTCAAAAAGTCCTTCATTGGTTACCAACTGTCTTCTTCAGCAAGGTCCTACTGCACTTGTCCGTAGCAAGAAAGCTCTGATCCCAGCCATACTTCTGCTACTTCTTACTATTGTAATTTCCAACATTTAAAAATGTCCACACCCCCTTCTACTCGGTCCTTTTCACTTTTTTCTTTTACATCTGATTTTTTTTCATACTGACAGAAAAGGATCCCATTTTAAAAAGTAAACAGATATGCCATCTTTCAAATCTCATTTTGAAGTTCCCTTTATTCACTAATCCCATTGGATCAAATATGACATTGTCATACAAATCAGTGACAGAGGAAGAACTAGAGGAACTAGCAGAAAATGAAAGAAATCTTGATCAATTACCCTCCTCTCTTTTCTAGTTGCAGAGTAACAAAAACCACACAGAAAATTCCTGGGAAGGCAAAAACTTGTACCACCACACTAGGATCATAACTGCACCAAAATCAACTGAACTAAAAGGTTAGTTCTGCCTGCAGCTTGGAAACTCCGCTGAATGTCACTAATGCTACTGGCTTTAATGGAAATAGATGATCAAACTGTGAAATGGTGGCAAGAGAAACAGCTTACTGTTTATATCTTCCCAACCTTCCTAGAGCATTTAAAAAAAAAAATGACAAAAGATGTATTCCAACTTGACATCAACCTTCCTGCTGCTCCACACTTTGAAGTACTCCAAAACTCAGCGCCAGTTGAAATGAAGAAAAGATGTCTGTGTTTATGATGAAATAAGATTTTATCCAGACGGTACTAGAACAAATCAGAGGTCATATTTTATCATTATTTTATTGCCCTCAGAATTACTTTATGGTAGCACTGTCTCAGCAACTGGACAAGTAACAACCCTTAGGAGACAGACAATTAAAGGATAAAATATGGACTTTGAATAAATACTTAGTTGCAACCTGATTAGTGCCATAAAGTTAAATGTCAGTATTAGGTATTGCAAAATGTTTTTTAAGCAAAACAACAAAAGGCTTTCACTGATTATGAACTTATTTAGCTTTAAAAAGGTCAGTTGAGAAAACTTACGATAACAGTAAGCACTTTTATGATAGTGTACCCAAAAATGCACACAAGCCATCTGTCCTTAGTTACACAATTTAATGTATTACCTGTAAGAACAGATTTCAGACTGTTTAGCTACTGAAAACTGCTACATACAAACGTGTAACTAAGGAGAAGTTGACCTTAGCATCCTGTCATTAACAAGTCCACAAAGAAATTTTAGTATAAACAGTGATTAATTAAGTATGTTCTCTGGTAGGTCTCATAATCTTCACTGATTACTCCATGATCTAGAAAAAGCTTTATATTGCTTATAGAGACTAATTACCATTAGCACCTCTAATGTCAAATATACTCTTTTAAATACCATAAAGCATTTAAGAGCACAATGCAGTAAGATGGCAACACAGAAACAATTATTGGCTTTTGATTCAACTACTGATTAGCAAAGTTACTAAGTAACAAACATTTCCACGAGTCCTGGAAATTACTTTCTTCAAGTTTTAGTTTTGTATTAATCATGCCACAAATTTGGAAATACTTAAATTTGCAACAAGCAAGTCAATCAGGGATCAGATATTTTTGTTCCTCAATCCTTAACACATACCAAAACTGAAGAAAATAAAATTCAGATTTCTCTCTTATAACTGTAACTTTAAACTAAAGTGTTCTTCACAGAGACAGCATGTATTAAAACTTTACTATAGTGTCCATTTCATGCTCTGAGTACTGTGAAGTAAGCTTTAAAAAAAAATAAATCGCAACTGTAGAAATAAACTACCAAGTTTTGCTTCTAAAACTGTATGAAAAAAACATGGACAAGCAGAAGAGATGCAGTTTGGCCAAGCTCAACACATGACTGAGAAAGACTTGTCTTCTAATGCAGAATTCTTGTCTAGATACTCCATCTGTCCCTGATCTGCCCAGTTATCTACACAGGAGTAAGGAACAAAGGTAGGAAGTGACAATGATGAGCACTAAACACCACGATCAGTGACTCAACATATGCAATTGAGGCAGAAAGCAAAAGTCCCTTTAAGTGTGGAGATTTGGGGCTCTCTACAAGTCACCACTTTGTTCCTCCTTCCCACAAGTACCTTCATTTTTTCACCCTTATAAAAAGTTATATTAAATAAATGGTGTCGATATCAAGGCACCTAAACATCGTAACAATTCATGTTTTCCAGAGGTGTTTTTTGTAATAGTTGTGATAGGTTACTAACCTGTAAGAAGCCAGTTTGCTAACAGAGACAGTATTTTTTATTTGATACCTGAAATAGGTAGATGATAACATGGAAACATTTTGGCACACAAATCCTTCCTCTTATAATCTGAAATGTTCCCAAACCCTGTCTATTCAGAAGCTCCACAGAAGGGACTGTGTATCGAAGTTGCATTCTCCCCATCATTATATAAGCCAGTGGAATAATTGCATGCATATGATTTCCTCCACAGACTCTGCTTTTGCTGCTTTTTTCACACTTTCATGAGGAAAAGCTTTTTTCTTTTTTTTTTTTCCTATTCATCTCATCGCTTTCTACCAGATTTAGCATAATGTAAATGTTTTGAGTGAGTCTAAGATTCCCCTCAGCTAACAACCAACTATTCCCTTAATTCCCATCTAACATCCACCGTGACAGAAGGGCACACACAAGCCTGTTGTTTAGTTAGCATGTCAACAACGAGAAGGTCAGTAATGTTTAATGTAATTTAAATTGTGATTATTAGGCTTCAGCATCAGCAACTTGAGGACAAACAAGGCAAGAACAGAAATCATCAGCTTTGGTTTCAGGCTGCTTTTTGGCAGGCTCAGAAAACAGACTATTGTGTCAGTTCCATTTGATTCATGCTCAGAAAGACTTAAGAACTATGTGTAGATATTTCTTTTTGTTGGCAGAGCACAGCCTGAGCCACAAATCATTGCAGGCTTGAAAAAAAATAATTGGGGGAAACACTGCTACATGCTTGTTGTTTAATGATCTTCTCTAGGCATCTGTTACTGGTCATCACAGAAGATACTGGGATGGAGTCAACTTTCTGTCTAATCCAGCACAGCTCCTACCTTCCTAAATCACATATAAGGACTCAGAACTGTCGTACACATTCCATAGGTTATGTCTATGCTACAGACCCTCTGTAGCTGCAGCAAGGCTGGCATAATGATATTTGCAAATCCACGCAATAGAAACTCAGTGAAAGGAGAATTTACTGCTGATACAGTCACATTGTGCTTCCAAACAACACAAGGCTTGAGATGAGGACATCTGAACTTCAGGGTCTCAATTTAGTGTCTATACATGAGCCAAGTGTTTAAGCTCCCATTACACCTAATAGAGACTTAGTATTTTTATGGAGTTTACTTCATTACAAGTCAGTTGACTGAACAGTGCGTGTCCATTTTTGGGCTCCATTGACAACACCAGCTGGATCTCCATTGACTATAACTGGAATTTAATTCAACACAGCCCACAGGGAAATACATCCACACAGAGGTTTAAATTTAGATGACAGTCTTGAGCTGGAGCCTGCCCACAACATGTTGACAGAAGTTCTCTGTTGGTAACATAGCTAAGTCCACACCAAAGGTTTTGGGAGCATGGCACTGTCAATGAAGGGATGTGCATGAGAACTGCTTACAGACTTCCAGATAAATTCTGTTCTATTCATCTAAGTTTTCTGAATGATAAATAGCTGGGGTAAAATTTCACATAACACAAGCCTAAATTCTCTTAAATGCTTTTGGAATACTTAGTCAAAACTTTCCAGCCATTTCTGAGAATAGAAAAGTCAGTAAGAAAAACATTTTGCTTATCTTAAAAAGAACCTCCAATTACAAGGACTTGCAATTTGGCAGGAATTTTAGTGTGGGGGATGTAACTTTTGCCCTTACCCAGCAGATCTATCCAGATGTGTCTAAGCCTGAGAAAACTTTTTTTCTTTTTTTAATGTAAAACACTTCCAAAAGTTTGTCAGTGAAAAATCACAGAAAAATCTACTCTCATTGATCATGACTGATCCTCTCCAATTTCTAGCACAGATCAGACTACGTGTACCTTCTGCAAAGATTGCTTCAGTCTGACAAGGATTAGAGAGAGGAAGTCTGTAATAAATACTCTAAGTCCAAGCACAATAAGCCAGTGGAATGGAAAGCAGACATCCCGAAGGCCCTTGATACTACTGTCACTTAAATTGTCTGGGGAATGAGACTATCCAGTACACAGGCAGATGGACAAATAAGGGTCAAAGACAAACAGGACTAATTACACTGTGTGAATGAGACTGATGAGATTGGGAGGAGAAACCATGGACTGAGATGGAAGCCAAAGAGGGGTAGGGATGACACAGGGGACAATTAACTAAAACTAGGCACTAAAATTGGATAAAGAGCTGAGGGAACTGATGTGCTAAGACATAAGAATTGGTGAAGGAACTGATCTCCAAAGGAACCTGGGAAAAGGGAATAGAAAGGTTAAGGAGGGGGGATGCAGGAAGAATGAGGGAGAGTGGAAGTGGGTAAAATATCAACTTGAACAGAAAGTCAGAAGTCTGAGGCAACTGAAATTGGATGAAGACTACAAGGAGGAAAAATATGCTGCCCTCTGACTCCTAATGCTCTATCGCTATCACTCAGCCAGCTCAAATAACAGAGGTCTGCATGGAGCCCCCAAGGTTTTAAACCTGCAGTTTGGGAGGTCTGACAATTGCAAGGCAACAAACATACACAGATACAGATAAAGGAATCAACAGACACACATAGGCAAAACTGTAACTATGTATGTACATTAAAACACAATAAGCACTGCAGATCAAAGATGGATTTAGTGCATAAAGTAGACCTCTTAAAAGGAGTCTCTGCATTCAAGAAACCTGCTACTTCTAGGACTGAGCTTAATTTGTAGAGGGGAAAAAAAGTCTGTATTGAAAAAATGGTGGATTGCTTGGGGGAGAAAAAAACAGTTAGTTATGTCAACTGAATAATGACCTGCAAACAGTTCTAGTTTCACTTCTTTCATAGAGCTCCTTTATGATCTCGGACAGGGTGTTAAGTAAAATTTTTCTTAAGTTTTTTTAGTTCTTAATGTTACTTTGAAAAGCCTGGGGTATTTTTCCCCCTAAAAAGAGAGTCTTAATTTCTACATAGATTGTGCATTCACAACTCTGACAGAGTGAAAAAAGAACTGCAGTATTACCACAACTTTTTAAGAAAGTCTGAGTATTTTTGAAACTCTTTTGATTTGCCATTCAAATTAGTATATATTTTTAAGTTAAAAAAAAAAATAAAAATTTTTAAAAATATTCAACTTCTCTTGGGGAAAATGGGGCCCAAGATGCATAAAAAGGCCATATAAATCTGCTATTTTGAAAAAAAATTATAGACAAGTTATTCACATGTTTATTATAGTAGAAAAATAATAGAAAAACTTACGTGGAAATGAGTAATTCCTTCCTTTCACCAGTATCTGAATAGTCTACATACCTACACACTGAACGACAGTGAAAAAGTGTTATATTGAAGAGGTTTTTAGTAAGACAGCAATGTCCATCCTATGGACTGAGCTAGGCACTAGCTGTTCTGCATGTGATCATACAATTAAAGACTGCATGATCAAGCATACACACAAAGGATATTAACTGTGTGCAAAGGATATCAATTATGGGCAGATAACCTGTCTTCTGGCACATCCTAACTTTGTGTGTTTGATTTTATAGTCTTAATAATGCGTTCTTCCAAGAAAAATTTTGTAGATATATTAAGTTGGTTTAACAGAAAGTTTATGTCAGCAAAAGTCACTATATATACTCAATGCTCTGCCTAATTTACAAGGCAAGAGTAGAGATGGGGTGACAAGGAACTCTGGATTATGTACAGACATAAAAAAAAAAATACAAGAATTTCCTGCCTTTAATACCTTCCTCATTAGTGAGCACCTCCTTAGTATTCCTTCCCCACTGACTGCAATCAGTACCTTATTGTTCATAATTCCTATTTCCTTGGCTGTTCCTAAATTGCACTCTCCAAATGGCAGAGAGTCATCGTAAACAAAATCCTACATCTTCAGTTCACTAATTTTTGTAAATTGAGCTCAAATAAAGCAATTAGATGGCATACTTTGAAACTACCAGCTTGAAACATTAATATAATTTCTTTTCTAATAAAAGCTTCACATGTTTTATCTGGCTGGGGCTTTTAGGTTTTTTTCAGTTTGACTAAATTAGTTGCTTACACATTTTTCTCCAATTCCTCCTCCCAAAACATGGTATCCCTAAACATTATGCATCTTTTTTTTTAATTCACTAGCTACTGAAATAAACAAATAAGCCCCTTGTCTTTCCATCCTATTCCATCACTGACATTCCTTGGGCAAGCATTGTGAAGCGCAGCATCTTGACCTACAATTTAAAACCCTGAAATTACAAACATTTAGCAGGTAATTCAACTGTTGTACCTGGGTCCAGGAGGGGCTGATAAGAAGGGGCTGTTTGTTTCGTTTTGCAGCATGCTGCCTCAGTAGCTTGTGAAGAAAAAAGCTGCCAAATTTTGTAATGAATTCCACAGAACATTAAGTCTGATGCTTAGCAGAAGCCATAACTGTTAAGTAAATGATATCCTTTTGATGAATACCCTTATTTGAAAACAACATTGATTCTTCTAACCCTTTAGCAGTGTCCCAAAACAGATGTGCACAACTGCAAATTCTGTTTGCTTTCAGGTTTACGAAGTGTGATGACATTTTTACAATCATGCTTGAGCCCTTTTACCCAGGAGTAAAATAAAATACAATAATTCTTCACCATCTGTTTGTTAATTTTGCATTCATTTAACTTTGCATTTTAAACTAATAATAATTTTCTTATAATATAGTTTGTTCCATCAGTAGAAATTACAGCTGTTCAATTAAAAAAAGAATGGTTTATAACAGTATATAGTTTTCCTCTAAATACTTCCATTGCTCTTAATTATGGAGATATTAGTGCCATCAAATGGAAAAAACCAGGAAATAGTATTATGCTTTGTATGTCACAGATTCCCTTAGTAAATGTACATATTTACTTCTGTCCCAGCACCAATTCCCACCTGGCCTCTTTCACATTAAAAATCCTTTTCTCCACAAGAAGATTCTGTGTGGTTTTTAATGTTGCTATGTATAACAGGCTTCTTACACTCTTGAAGAAGTAAGGAATAACTAGATGGAGCTTCTGTTTCCTCTGTAGCACACAGTCAAACGAAGCACAGTCCTATTTCTTCATAATGCTTTGCCTTTATCTCTAGTGGCAGGCCAATGAGGTTTTGATATTGTGATTCTTATCTGGTTACAGCTAAACTAGGACTAGAATAACTAAGAGCTTTTTCTCACAATGTTTACAGTAAAATGGGAAAATCACATTCCTTTATCAAAAGTAAAAACCATATTGAAATAATATTAATAATACATCAGAATTAGCGAAGGGGAAATAATTTGGGTCAAAGAAAGATTTGGGTCTGGAGAAAGAGCAGGAGCCAGCCTGGGATTCCGAGAGTCACATTCCAGATTCTGCCTTACGCTCTGGACAGCGCGTTTTCCTGCTGCTCCACACAGACTAGGCTGTGAGTCCTCAGTGAGGTTACAAGCCCTAAACACAGACTGTCCACATGCTAACACAGTGGAAAGTTTAGTTCATTGTCGTTCCTAGGCTTAATAATCATGATTATCTACAAATCAACTCTTCAAGAGACACAGGCTGCTCAGCTAATTCATGTGAGAGGTCCAGCAGTATTAGAGAGACTGTTCAGACAGTTAAAACAATCAAGATTCAATCACTGTTTTCTAAAACCGATTTTATCTGAGGGCACAGAAATCTTAGCATCAGATGAACATCGTAATTCTGCGGCAGTGTTAAGATAACGATGCTGTCACAGCACGAGGATGAACACTTTACTAAAAATACCCATAAGAGAGATGGTTTACCCAAGAGATGGTTTACCACAAAATAGATTTATTTCAATTAAAGGAGTTTAGTGAAGGCTGAAAAACACTGAACTGGTGCACTCACCTACAGAAATGAACTTCCAGAAGTACCAAACAGAATAGGCTCACATAAAATGAAGACTGGAAATACAACTATACGTTACCGTGATGCTTAGCTTCTAGTCTTAGCAGCATCTTGAGTATTCTGACCTTTTAGTTTCTCAGATGAGTAAGCACTGCTGCCAGGTCCGACCTTTACTGGGGGATTTATCCATCACAACATTTTATGTCTGACAGAAAGCAAACGTTCTAGAGGTGCCCAAGGCACATTCTGATGCGATGGATGCAGAACGGTAACAATCTTCCCAATTCCCAACAATTCACCATCTATTTCAAGTTACTCTCATTAAAAAAACTCACCTGGTATGACATTTAGAAAACCTGAAACTCTTACCTATTCAACATAATCAAATCCATTTACATTTTGGAAAATGAACATTTTCCTCACAAAGCTCAAAGAATGATGATAGCAACTGAACTGTCATCTTCATTATTTCTCTAAAAGTCTCTATTTGCTTTTAAAGGTTTATGATTTGTCAACATATCTCCCTGGAAATACCATACAATATAACATACAAATAACACCTAATATTGCCATAACAACCTGCTGTAACTGAAAGGAAAAAAAAACCAACAAATCAGTATTTCTTGGAGATCTGACAGCAATTTATTTCGATCCAGATTGACTATTTACTCTGCAGAATCTGCCATTCTTCCCAGTTCTTTGCAGGCCAATGTCATACAGAAGCAGAGTGGGGGAAATTTTTTTAAATAGAAGGAAATATTATTTTATGAATTAAACATTGGAAGTGAGAAGGCTAGATGTGGAAATACTTGCAGTATTATAAAAAAACCTATCAAGACTGCAGATTGAATACATGTATTCTCATTGTATCTGAAGTGAGATCATGTCACAGCAATGTATTTAGGGTGTATTAAGTTGTTTTACCAATGTTAGATGCTTCAGGAAGCAAATATTTATTTATTTATTTCATAATGGCTACTTTTCCCTCCAGATGTACTGAAGAGGAAAAATGACATCTTTGAAGGAATATATTAATATTACTGAAGAAAAAATACACCAGTAAAAAAGCTTATGGGAAGTGTTGATTTGAGAGCATGCCAGTTCATCAGTTTTTCAATTAATATTATTAAATAGTATTCTTATTATTAATATTAATCATGACTACAATCCATGGAGCACCTATAAGTTCATTATTGGCAGCAGATCTACCACTGTCTGCTTAGTTTTTATTCCCAGGTCAGATCTGCAGAATGGAGAGGATAATTATATAAATGAAAATATACAATATTAATTATTCCACATAAAGAGATGACTATCAATAGTAGCCTAGATCACTAGAAAAAAAAAAATAGCTTTAATGTAAAGTAATGTCTGTATTTCTCACTGACTTACACACGAAGGGCAGTTGGTCCACATTTGTGAAGATTCGTAAGATGCGTCTCTCATGCGTGATTTGTTCCATGTTATTACAAAAACACTCAAGGACACCTGCATTAATGGCACTGCTTCATACTGATGCCTGCAATATTTATGCTCAATCGGCAACTCTGGGACAGAACTTACACTAATGGAAGTCAATAACAAAATCATTAGGGAGTTCAAAACTATTTTTTGCTAATGGTTTGATTTTGCAAGCTGCTGAGTACATCAGTCTCAGAAGTAGTTTTTAGGCTACTGCTTAAAAGCAAACTGATGTCAATAGAATAATGTGAGTACTCCTGACTTTTAAATTAAAATATGTTTGTATGATTTGAGGATGAGTGAAAACCCCAAATGAAAACCCATAATATCATTTATATTAGCAGGAAAAATATTACCCAGACTCTTTTGATTGGAATAATCAAAACCACTTTATAAGTCTAATTTCATTAAAGAGTCTGAACTTTAAAGTTCTCATTCAAAAAAAATGCATGTGAGCCACATCCATGAAGAGACGTGCTTAAATAATAGACTATTTAAAAGGAAAACTGCTACAAAACCAAGATTAAAGTCACTTGTCTAACACTAACCAAACAATGCTATAGCTCTGCAAATATGCCTACAACTTGTCCCACAGGGGTATTTTTTCCTTTTATACATGTGCTATCTCTTAAAGAGCAAGTTTCTGAAGGCAAGGAAGGTGCTTTTTTATTACTATAATGCTCAAAGCATAACAAGGACCCATCCTTGACTAAAACTAACCAATATTAACTACAAAAGGCTGATTAGTCTTTTCTCATAAATGTAACCATCACATGAAGGCAAAATTAGACCCTTAAGCACTAACATTAAAAAACCTGACAAATAGATGCATAGAAAATATTTAAATAAGAAGCAGCCACGAGTGAGGTGGTGGTAAGGTAGGAAAATGAGGGTGTGATTCAAATACCTGCAAAAGCGAGGAGATAGGTGGTACTGCCATGCTTCCCTTGCGTAAGTTTCTAAGCTTACTGTTGGCATGCTTGTTAAGAGATGGGTAAGGTTTCCTGCCTTTTTAAAATATATATAGAGCTCCATTCTTCTTATTTGCTGAAAACATTAACGGGATAATAATTTAAATAGATTTGTAAATATTTCATAGACTTTTAAAAGAACACGTCATTATTTCCTTGTTCCACATTCAGAATTTGGGGGTATTCTATTGTCATTTTCTTTCTTTTGTAGACCTTGAAGGACTATGCTACTGCTGCTGAGCACACAAAGACGGGAGAACAGGAGAGCCTAACTATCCATATTCTCATGTTCTACAACAAAGCACCAAAATGGGTCAGTCCCACCAGCAAACTGAAGTACCAGCTGAGGAAGAAGGTACAATCTTGATTTAGGAGACAGTGTGATTTTCTTTTAGTGGGCTCTCTTCACTCTTCACAGATCAGGTTCTCCCTGTTTTTAACACATAAGCCCCAAAATAACAGTACAGATAGATTATAAAATCTGAAATGAAATGCCCCTCAACATGAACAAGTGTGTTACTGCCTTAATACTTAGAGTTACGTTTAAGAAAGACACCCAGGGGGCGGGGAGAAGAAGTTCTTTGGGTGTCTTAAGAAAAAAGTGTTTCCTACTCAAGTCATGCAAAAAGGAAGAAAAGATCTTTGTGAAACACACTTCACCAGTTTGGAACACACACTAAACAATTTCACTTCAGAGCGTTCCGTAAATTATTTCAGTGAATGTTACTGAATAAAGGAAACCTGCACTGGAAATTCCTTCAGGAACATAGACCCTTTCATGTTTCTCAGCTAGGCTTTTCTGCTTTCATTTCTGGGCTATTGCTGCTTCTCTTTCAGCCTCTCTCTGTGCCCCTAGTCCATTTAGTCTGCTTCCTACACCTCACAGACTGCCCTTAGCATCTGCAACGCCTATCGCCTACTCAGCATCAAAACCCTCTCAGAAACATCTTCATAGCAACAAATCTCTCTCCCCCGATTCTAGTACCCACCTATTCGACATCCAGATTTCAAAAAAGGTCCATTTTTCAAAGCATTCATCTTTGAAAAAACCCACAGACTGAAAACTCTAAGGCTGATTCCGCTTTCCAACTTCAGAGCCCAGGGAGTGCTCACAGGGCGCGCTCCCACAGAACGGCCTCCTGGCACCATGGCAGTGGGAGAGGAGAAGGAATAGGTGAGGCTGAAAAATCCAACACTTTCCTTCAGGTGAAGCCATATGAACCATCTTAAGGAAAGACCTCTTGTGCTACATAAGTAACCCAAGTCTTTCCCTTCCTTATTTGCTACTGTGTTGCAGAAATGCAGTTATTATGGGAAAGATCATTTAGGTAGATTTGCCTTCCAGAAATGACATTGTGCTTCTGTGCAGGTCTAAAAAATTGCAGGGGGAACCAGGCAATGAAGTCAGAGACATCGTGTTCATGCACTGGGAAAAACTTACTGCATGAGGTTTATGAAAAGTCCTCTCTTACTCTGAATGAAGTTCATTACTTAAACCTAAAATGTATTTATTAAATTACATGCACTAGTCATTATCCCTCTGCAACAGCTGGCAGGGAGTTGAGCTCTAGCACTTATTTCTTACAGACCACAGAAGGAACAAGACACAGCTTCACTCTACTCTGTGAGTTATAACGTGTGCTGACAACACTACTTGCTATGCAGACAAATCCACGGTATTTTTTTTTTCTCCATTTACTTGGAAACAAAAAGGTAAGGATACAAACACAGCTGTTATTTCACAGAAGGCTCAAGACAAAGCAAACCAAAAGAAAAATCTCAAAAAAAAAGTTAGTTTTAAAATGTACATCTTTTCTTCTGCTTTACCTGAGAAGACAAACGCTCCTCCAAACTGTGGTTCATAAACTGATGCCTGCCTTCCTCTTGTAAACAGGAGATATAAAAATTAACAATAGCTAAACTGGTCTCACATTATCATGTGCGTGCTCCCTTCTCTAATCAACAGGTCAGAATCATGACAATCAGGTTCTGAAGCAAGGAACTACTATAAAGATGGAAAAGTCACGTTCAAGTATCTGCACTTGTTACGAATCAAACTCCCAAAACAAGTACCCAGAAAAAGCTCTAAATCAAACGCTTTGCCAACGTTTGGTACATTGATACTCTACTGTACATGAGCACATAAACAGGACAATGTGTACGTCTCTCAAGAAAGGAACATCATCTTTTTCTTGATATGGTAATTAAAAATAAGTGCTAAATTGGGAATGTGTCATATAGCCTTGAAATAAATATTCCTTCATATTTATAATAGACTTTTCCACTCCTAAAATTCCAAAGACCTTAACACGCTGAAGCACAGTACTAGCTTTACTGGAATGTTAACAATAAATATGTTAAAATATGGGAAAATACTCAAAATGAAAAATTACTTATTTCTTTAAAATTAGATTTTGGACAGGCACAAAGTCAGATAGCCTAATAATTATCAGATTATTTTTGAAACAAGTTTTCCATTAAATAGTATCAGTTTAATACTGTATCCTTCTGTCTTCCTTGTATTTTTTCACTGGCTGGCTGGTTTGAAAAGTTACTTAACAATAATAGCATATCTCACATCCCATAGTAGAAATCTGAAATATTAATCCATCTAACAACTGGTGGAGAAAGAAAAAACAGATCAGCTATTCATTCAACAAACCACAGTTAGACCATCTCAATCAATACTTCTAAACAATCTCTCCTTCAGTAACTTCTGCAGACTTACTGGAAAACCAAATTATTCATGAGCGAGCAACAATTGCATCAGAAACAGAAGGAAAATAAATGAAGTTTCCTTTCTCAATAAGTGGAAAATTCAAAATAAAAATCTATTTCAGACCCCTTCTTTCATCAAAAGTCTTTAGACCTTACATTAGCCACATTTCTTCCACATGCTTCTCCCTCACACTTTATGATCATTCTACTCAGACAGACCACTCTATTTCACAGCAATTCTTTAAAACTCTTAAACACGTCACTGAAGATTCACATCCAAGTGTGGAATCTAATTAGATCCCAAGGTATCCATACTTTACACACCAAAATAATCACAAAAAATATTAGAAGCAGAAAAGCACAGAGTTCTTGATTCACCTTTACTCAGTTTTAACTATTACTTCATTTGCTTATATACTAGCAGGGATATAGAAAAATGTATTTTATTCTTGTACTGGAAAATGGGAAAATTGGATCTTGAAAGTTGAGTCCTAAACTCCATAGTTTTAAAGGAGTGTTTTGATAGGGAACAAATATCTGTAAGAACTGTAGTTTCATTTTTCTGTTCTTTGTTTCACTACAGAAGAAAAAACAGAATGCACAAAATCCCACCTGATAATTTGAAAAAAAAAAAAAAAAATTGTAATAATTTGGGAAAAGTGACTACAGGGTTTAAAAACAACCACTAGGCAAAAAAGCTAGGGGTTGCTGTATATTAAATTACACTTTGTTTGCTTTGGCTCCTAGAGTCAGATTACAGGTGAGCAGAAAACAGGAATGGGTGAATTTTTCAATAATCCTAGTAATTTCAAATGTCAGCCTTCTTCCTTCTCCTTATCTGCTTGTTCTCACTTCTTCCCTGTGCCTGGTTCCTCTGTTTTGATGTATGCTTTTCAAAGCACCTGCTACAGGAAAACGACTTCAAATGAACAACAGTATGTCATGTTAAAGCTTAGTTTGGTTCAAATGGAAGAATAATCATTGTCCACACAACAATATTAATGAGAATTGAGTTTAACCTTACTAAGCAGGCAAATATCTGTTCTGAAATTGCTGGACCAGCAAAAAACTGAACACACATACAGGTCTCATGGCAGCTCTTAAACCTGAACAGATTTACCAAAGCTGTACTGACACCATTTATGGTGTACAAAGGTACTCCAGAAGAATTACATGTAGGAAACCAAAACCAACTGTGAGAATTTTAAGATACCACAGTTGCTTCGCAGAACTTGGAAAATGCAGTTATAAAACAACTGACACAGTGTTTCTGATGTCATTAACAAGCTGTAAGAACAGTCTGATTCACATTCTCCAGGATACAAATTATGACTTTAGGTGACCAAAATCCAAACCATTCTGAAACAAGAACACAGGAGGTTCCACTTAAACTTGAGAAAAAACTACTTTACAGTGAGGGTGACAGAGCCCTGGGACAGGCTGCCCAGGGAGGGTGTGGAGTCTCCTTCTCTGGAGACATTCAAGACCTGCCTGGACGCCTTCCTGTGTGATCTCATTTAGGTTCCTGCTCTGGCAGGGGGATTGGACTGGATGATCTTTCGAGGTCCCTTCCAATCCCCAACATTCTGTGATTCTGTGATTCTGTGTAATTCATTGAAGATCATTTACAGTGTTGAAACGTTACCAAAGCTGTACCCTTAGTTACTGTGTCTTTCCTTGAAGTACAAAAGCTTATCATCAGCAGCAGGGAAATGGCTAAAAATCTCTAGAGAAACTACAGAATAACAAGAGGGAAATTAATGGAAAACTGAAATACCTCATGGCCCCCATTGGTTATTTTAGAAATACTGTTACAGTATTTCCAAAACATGCTCCAAACTGAATGAAAACACTAAACTGACCAAAAGTATATGGAAGTATCTTCTTGATGAGACCCATGTCTCTATTCCTTTAGTCTTTCTCTAGCATTTTCTGTGCTAGAGTTTTTCAAAGAGACAGTAATCCACAAAAAAAAAAAAAAAAAAAAAAAGTTATTTTGGAATAATACTTCCTCCAGGACCTCCTTCCCCACTTGCAAGACAAAAGCAACTAAAGGAAAAAAAAAAAAAGACTTGGTAAAGTAAAATCAGAAGCCACTCCAGTAGAGCAGCCAGGTAGTCACTCCCAAGCTGCAGTGAAGGGAGATGAAGAGAAGCCAAATGCCCTGTGCGTGCATAAGTACCATAAAATAATCAAGAGTTGGGAGAGGAACTTCTGAATACCAGAGCTGCTAATTTAGTGTCACATTACAAAGCTTCTCCTTGAAAAATGGACAAATACAGAGGACTCTGCCCAGAAATGGTATAAATTATGATAGATGATGTTCTTTATTAATTTTTCCCTGCCTTTAAGAATTACTAGTTCTTCCAATAATGAAAAAGGAAGAAGGGAGCTTTTAGACATTGCTACATGCTCTGTTCACCTCGGTTGAGACATGTATGAAGCCAACGCTGTCCCTATGTTCAGGATTCTGTCATCTAAATAATTTTTCAGATACAATTTTTATGTTGACAAAAAGTAAAACTAGATGAAAAATTGCTACAGCTAAATCCTCCACAGTGTATGAAGTTAACAGTATATTAAA
Source organism: Antrostomus carolinensis (assembly GCF_000700745.2). Taxonomy (NCBI): domain Eukaryota; kingdom Metazoa; phylum Chordata; class Aves; order Caprimulgiformes; family Caprimulgidae; genus Antrostomus; species Antrostomus carolinensis. The sequence goes on from NW_010315572.1 coordinate 86,596, forward strand.
ATGTTGATGCTTATCTTTACACACAAGGAACAACAAAAGAAGGATCAATTTAGCCAAATCAGTTTTCAGCTTAAAGCAGCACAAGTAAACATACCCACAAACCACTAAAAACATGGGCAAGTCTCAACACGATGAGAGGTGTACTAAGCCTAAGGGGTGAAGATACATTCAAAATATGGATAAGCACTTTAAAGAAAAATTATAAACATTTTAAATCTCTCCCAACTTTTCCCTCAATTTATTCCTTTATGGTCTAGTTTGGTAAACATACTAGAATCAAGTCTTGGGCAAAGAATTAAAAACAGTAGATGGAAAGGGCTTTAAGAAACAATTTGAGTGAGATATTTAATATGCAAGCCTTGTAACATTACCCCGACTTGGAAACATCTACAAACAGCACAATCTCCTGCTTCTGGTGACAGAATTCAAGGGAAGCTGCCTTAAAAAAAAATTTCAAGATTGTGTTACCATGTGAAAAGGGCTTACAGGAGAGAGGAGCGCCAAAACAGCAGATCGTTTCGAGTTTGGAAGGAGGTGAGATACTATTGATTAGTTTGTCTCTATGCAAAGCAACAACTCCTCCAGTTCTCAGCAGCGATAACATGCCAAACACAGCCTGCAGAAACTCAGTGGGAGCTGAAAACAGCTGCCTTGTACAGACAGAGGAAAGATACTGCCCTGATTAACAAAAAAAAAATGAACGGGTGAGAGAAGACGACGGCAATTTTTCAGCTGTCTGGCTGCAAGAGTCTTGGTCCTGAAGAAACACTTGACTATCACTGGAAAAATGAAAGTTCTGAAGTAGATAGATATGCAAAGAGTTATATCAAATTCCAAAGCAACCAGAAATCCACATTTTATAAAATGGAAACAGAGTAATACAGCATTTTCAAATAACTGCTTTAGACACTTCATTACTATCGTGTTTCCCCTGGCCAGTCTATAAGCAGATAGGAACCTCCTTCTTGCTTTCACCAGTACCATTTTCTTTGACTTTTACTGTCCTTGACAAATTCTCCCAGACTTCTAAACTGCTTTCTACCTCTTATCAGAAGAGTAAGCTGGCTGGGAAAGTCACCATTGCGTTCCTTTCTTGCACAGTTTGTTCAAAAGTGGTTCAAACACATCACCTACTGAGTCTTCCTTAAATTCACTTCTTGAATTGAGCTACTTATATATTGGGGAGAAAAATCTTACTTGGGACTTTGTAGCAAACAGAAGAGCTATGGCTAGACAACGTAAGGCAGATAAGTAGTAACCTTCATTGTTTCCTCAGCTGACTTTAAAGAAACAGCCACCTACTCAATATATGTAAAATAAACAAGGAAATTATAAAGCTGTATTTAAAAATACCTGAAAATATTTCAGAAACCACTCTTGTTAAACACTGAACAGATGCAAGCCCTAAAGGCCTCCATTTTAAATGGTAATGCCAGTAAGTTCTCCCATCCAAATATTAAAAAGCAGCATAGTTAAGAAAGCATAAGGCTGAAGCCAGACATACAAGAAAAAGCAGAAAACTCTGCTTGTCCATGTCTATCACTTTTTTTCAGCAAAAATTCTGATTTCTGTTCATTATCCTTTGCTTAGTTTATTTTACTAAGCATCCATTTCATAACACCTTTGCATCTTACCACAGATAGCTGTAGAAACACCTTACTGATAAAAGTCTACTTTCATAAACCAAACAACACACCAGATTCTTTACTCTAGTAACTCTAAGGTAACGAGTAAAGCACTTATGAATTTTAAGAAAATTTAGGGTTGTTTTGGATCAAGCAAATCACTGGAAGTTTTCACTCCCCCTGTCCATATTCCAAAGAGTTCTTTTCTTTCAAAGCTTGAAACAAAATCCCATGAAAACCTATTAAAGTAGCAGGGGAAGGAACTGCCATGTCTGGGTGTTCAGGTTCTTTAACTCACATATTGTACAAGCTCCAGAGATAAATAGGTGAATTCTGAAGAGTCATCTTGAGAAAAGTTCTAAGGCTGTGCTTGGCATCCAGATCACCAGTTCTTCCTTCTGACTTTTTAAACTTAGAAAGCTGTTCTGAGAAAATCCATGACTCTCACTTGCTGAGATAAGCAAGATGAGCAATGAGATGAAACGAGTCACCTATACCACCCATAAGGGTTGGAGCACATCTACTACCATAAACTTAACTGTATTTCCAGCTTTTATTTGTCAGTTGTTATAAAACAACATGACGGACAAGATTTCAAAGACCTCACATGTATAGATGTATGTACGTGCACTTATTAAGAGAGGCAAAACCAAGACTTTGAAAGTTAAAGAAGTCACCTGTGTCTAGACACAAATACATGTAACAAATTGGTCAGATGTCTCACTAAATAAATTGCCAGGCCTTCAAAATGAGTGAATCAAAAGAGCTGAAGAAGAAAGACACGCTAAGCAGGGTATTTTGTGAAACATGCACAGATGCTGAGATCTCTGTAGTATTCTATTTTAAAACTTCAGCAAACATGGGCCAAGAAGAAAACCAAAATTAATTAACATACATACTTGGGAATAGGTCAATGAAATAAATACAACCACACAAGCTTTATTAATGCAATCACAAGTTCAGTGAAGCCAACTGGACATCTCAACTGGTAAACAGAGTAACAAGAAACATTGTCATATCCAGTTAAAACTGATTTGCAAACAATAGGCAGCCTAACTAATGAGAAACATGAACCTAACTTAAAAATTAAAGAGACCCTCAAGGTAAGAACAGCTCCAAAATGCTCTCCACAAATTGAGAGACCCAAACCAACGGACTACACTATCAAGAAAAAGTTTGTTACGTGTCAAAAATTAATCTGCACACGGTCATCAGAAAAAGAAAACGTACTTTCCCAGCTAAGGAAAGATGTCAATGCTGCAAACCACATCAGAAACCCATGGCATGCCAGAGGGACTTCCAAGAAAACAGAAATCCCCAACCAAGCAAACAGCAACAACAAAAAAACCCCAAAGCAAAGTTGGTGGCAAGTAGAGGAAATAGTATACAGCTTGTTTTTATTTAAACTATTTTGCTGCATGCCCTGAGCACATACTTGGATCTGCATTGCCAACAGTGTTCAGAACATTTAAACAGAAACTCTACTTTCAAAATGCAGTAACATCACATTAGAAAGCAGCCCAAAACTTTAGCAAAAGCAAAGCACAATCAGCTGTAAATGCAAAAACACACATTAAATTATTTGCTGTACCTTTTATTCAACACTTTTCAAAATATCTCATGCAAAGAAAATTTCTTCCCTAAAGCTAAATTTCCTACTGTCACATAGAATAACCACCACCTTACACTTTTTTTGTGTCTTCTTTACCTTAGTGACAAGTTAAAAAGCAGTGAAAACTTATTGCCAAGCCCTACAGCTTGGACACAAGCAAACATGGGATTACTTGGGCTCCCAACCAACTCTTTGAGCAAGCTCCACATTGCTGCTCTGTGGTCAGGAACAGAGAACTACAGAAGTGTTTGCTCCTTATTTCTTGGAAGGAAGAAAAAAAAAAAAAAAGAAAAAAGGGGGAAAAAAAAGGAAAAACCATGGTATGACCATGGGATACAGATGTCCCATTTTGTCTAGCTACCTCTCTAGAGTCAGACAATCACAGCTGTGCTCTTACTCTGCTCTCCCTGAGGATTTCACAAGAAGGATGAAAAAGAATACCCAAACCAATGTAATTCTTTGCTGTCTGACTGCTGTATTACAGCAAATAAAGTTTCTCAATGGTTTCAGCAACAATTGAATAGAAAATATGCAAAATGGCACTCGATTAAAATTTCTCTCCTCTCTCTGCACTGCACTGAAACATGTGTAACAGGGGTATCTTAAAAAGCATGTGCAGAATTTGAGAAGATGAGTAGAGAAGCTGCAGTGCAGCACCATGAAAAGACAGGGCTGAAACGGAAACTGTCACATCAGAGAGATGTGGAATTCTTCAAGAATTCTTATTTAAATATTTGCATTATAAACACCTAGACAAAACTTAAAATGTACTAATGATGTGAAGGTGAGGCACAGGGGAGGAGCAAGGTACCTTATGGAAAGAAATGGAATTGAAGTAAGGGAGAGAGGATGAAACTCCATAGAGCAAAATACAAGCAGCAAGGATTTCTGTTAGAAACCAAAATACTACAATTGAAATTACTACAGACGGGAACGAGTGGACCACAAAATGTCTACAAGCCACCATCATCAGTCAAAAACAAGGGGACAAAACCTTTTCAGAAAAAAAAATTAAAAAAAAAGTAACCAATTCTGGATGTTCTTTTAATTCTTTTTATAACTTTTTTTTATACGTTCACACACACAAATGCTTTAACATCTTCAAGCTTATTTAGAACTTAATACTGTCAGGTTCATGCATTCTGAATAGTCTTTTATTTTGAAAGCAGATACACAAATCAATTAAATTATTCAAAGTAAAGCACTGATTCAATATGAGCATATGTAAAAGTAGAAAGCACAAGGAAAGCGCTTATATGACTTGTATTGAAAGACTGATTTAAAGCAGCTTTTTAATCCACACAATGGAGAGTATTTACTGGTTTCTTCCACAACATTTTTTTATTTTAATATAATGCATGAAAAACTTTAAGAATCAAGCAAAAATAAGGCTAAGAATGATCATGGAAAAACAGCAAAAATTGCACAGATTTGTTAATAGAAAGGCTGATTAATAAAGAAAAAAATAAAATTACCAACATATTCTACCAGACATGATTAAATACAATCAAAAAATACAGTTACACCTGGTAAAAACAATGTGAAATAGGTCTCTTCTTTATATCAAAATGGTATCAGAATCTGATACCAGGAGGAGTCTGTCCTTTTCAAAGGCATCTACTTTCCCCAAAGACATTACCATTTCAAATTAAAAGAATAAACATTTATATAAGTACTTCTATTAATATCTAAAGTAACAACATAGGCTTTGTGTAGACACTAGTTTTCCTTTAACAATCTGCTTTTTGAAACTAGTATGAAAGTAATTGAGATTTTTTTTTTTTTACTATATTTGAGTCATATAATTTCAGAACATAAACTGGCAAAATCAGCATTTCCTCTACTTAGCAAGGCATTTGCTAATTTGAACTTTGAATTTTGTCTGTATTTTATTTTCATCAGCCAGGTACTTTCTACATTCTAGTTATCCCAGTACTAATTAATGATACATTCCATGCAACTCTTCTTAAATCTTTTTTAATAAATTGCAAGAGTAGATTTTATCATTAAGACCTGTCCAAAAAAACCTCATCATAAATGTGAGTTCAGAGATCCATATGAGGATAGTTTTGGTCATATCCCGTATTGCATTAGTCTACTGTCTTTTTTTCAAACCTCAGTCCCTATTTTCTTACTGGATTGAGTATACAAGTCTTTTTACTCACTTCTGTGCTCCCTGAGACAACAGCTTTGTCCACGTTCACCGATAGCTGCTCTTCAGTCTGGCAGACTCCCAATGACCACTCCGCACAGCGGTGATGAGCCCAGCAATGACCTAATGCATGAGGAAAGAAAAAGAGCTTTGGTTGTACAACTCTGTCAAGTGCTTCCTGTAAGTGTGGAACTTAGTCCTAGTAGTAAATCTTTAACTGATCAAATTAACAGTCCCTCTTCCTCCTGTTTTTCACATTGCAACATTTAATGCCCTTATTATCATACACTAAATATACTGGAGTTACTATCAGACACTAAATATACTGCAATTTGTTTTGATACATAACACATCTTCCCCTTCATTTCAGCACATTCTGTAGATCTGTTTCTAATTTTCAGATGCCTGATGACATAACCAGAACAGTAGGGTGTATATGCAATATTTATGTGTGACAGACACACACAGAATTACATTCAATCCTGTATTTCACCATAGGTAACATCTGTCTATATGTATGGACATTTGTCTATATATATGGACTCTTGGCTAGTGATTCCCCAGATCTGTGTGCTAATGTGGAACATGCTCACAAGATGCTTTATAAATCTACACAAAACTTTTAAAAGCTCAAAATACAGCATGAACAGAAACACCATAAAGATGACTGAGAAAACTGTGTCAATACAACAAACACATTTTAGAGATATAATTAGAAATGTTTACCTACATAACAAAACAATTCAGAATTTGCAGAATCCCACAAGTTATCTCTTAAAAGAAGTTTCTAAATCAGTTCTGGGAAAAACAATGTAAATGATGCCTACTTCCAAAGGACTTCTCTGACAGCTTTATACTAGATTCAAAATGATGCTTTATATTAGCTGTTGAAATTAGGTACTTGGTCAACTTAACCATTCACCACCAACAAAAAATCTCACAAAAACCTCTGTAAGGGTCTGGGAAGAGTTGTCTACAAATAATAACAACAACTTAAAAAAATTTAGATAGATAAGCCTCCCTGCCCATCCACACACACAATGGTATAACTATTTTTTAAAAAAATTACAGTTTCTGTTTTGTTTTTAGACTGTGAAATGAGTTTCCACACTCATGAAAGAATGATATCTATATTATTACAGAAATATATTTCCATTTTTGAGGCAAAATACATAAGAATACTACAGGCAGCAAAGCATTTGAAAATAGATGCTTTCTGAAAAAGTAATTCATAAGTGAATGAAAAGAAAAATTCCATTAAAACAAAAGAGCAGCTGACAAACCAGACAGTTTTCTGACAGAAAACCTGCAGATACTGGAAACATGCAAGTGTATTATGTCTCTATTGTTCTATCAATGCTGCTCTTTTAAATCTTTCTTTTAAATCTTCCCTTTAAATCTTCTGATAACCCTGCATTAGCAGTGGGAGATTAGGTAAAGCTACAGGATTAGTACTTCAAGAATTGTATTAAGCTCTGTCTCATTTCTTTCTCCTCTTCTCCCCAAAATAGCATAATGCTACTGAAGATATTACTATCTGAACACAGGTTCAGCAATAAATTACAAATATTTCCCCATATAAAGTTTACAATGATTGTGTCCAGTACCTGAAGAGGAAATTATTAAAAAAGCACCACGTAACATTGGCAAAAACTATGAAAGCATCATCAAACACTTGGCAAACACCAGAGCACAGAAAACCAAGAGCTGAAAAATTTCACTCACTATCACTGTAGCTACTGTACTGCTGCTGGAGAGGAAAAAAGGAAGATAGCAACATATCTTACCTGTTGGCTCAAATAAGGCTTGGACATCAATGTCATCTGGTAAGCCAACTAAACTGAGTTCATCCCAGAATTTGACAACCTGATCGTCAGAAGCAGTTTGGGTGCTTACACTTGTACACGCTACACTCGATCGAGATCTGTATCGGGGAGCAGAAAAACAAATTTAGAAGTGACTACGTTCTTTGTTCAATTAGCTAGATGCTTGTAAATGATCCAAAACTCAGGGAAAATGAGTACAAATTTTTCCAAACATGCCAAAATATAAATCAACGCGAACAAAATTATTTCTTCCTCATATTTTAGCCCAACATTTTTCCCCGATAACAAAGTTTTCAATTAAAGCTGCTATTCAATAGACAAAAAAAAACCAAAAAACAAACAAACAAAAAAAAAAAACAAAAACAAAAACAAAAAAAAAAACCAAAAAAAAGGGTTTGGTTAAATGCCCCTTTCCCCAGCCTGCTCTCATCCAGTTCTTCAGTACTCATACTTTTAACTCCACTTCTGTTTGGTATCAACACTTGCCCAACCCTAGGAATGGAGAATTAGGTAACAGCAAGCTGCCTGTGTTACTCTAGGGAAGACGAGGTGTAGAAAGAAGAGTGGTGTGAGTGGTGAGCACCAGCTGCAGCTTTCATACGGCCTTCTCCCTGCAGTCCTAACCGCTGGTCCAGGGCACAGCACTGACAGAATCCTCAAAGGAGACTGCCACAGCCAGACATAAGGTGCCTGGATAAAATATAGCAACTGTGGGGGGAAGGTAGAATAAAGAAAAAGCTGCTTGGAAATAAAAACCTTTATACAATGCCATCAAGGTGTTTTAAAATTAAAAAAAAAGTGGGGAACTGAAAAGAGCAGTGATATAAAGACAACTATATTATGCTGACATGAGAGGATCTAGTTTATAACCTATTAATTTGTTCCCCAAATTCTAATCTCAATAGAAAACGATTAATAAAACTCAGATTACTCCATTAAAAAAAAAAGAAGTGATGATTCCTTCTCCTTTATTTCCTGCAGGCAAAAAATTATCTTGGACATCTAAGGATGTGCACATTAGGCTTACTGACAAAAGAGACCTGATCTCATCTGATGCTTCAGCAGTTACTAAGAAAGGAGATGATGTGTTCTCTATTAAGGTTCTTTGAACTTCATTATTCTCCCCCATTAATAAGTGAAACGTGTGCATTTGCTGTTACTTCTGAGTTTCAGGAGTTGAGACAGTACAAAACCACCTCTCTTTCCCAACTACTCTCCTTTTGCTTAAAACCTCTAAAAATAAAAAAGACACTGAAAAACAACCTACCACCAACAAGACAAGAAATATACTAAACACTGGAATTTTAACCTGCAGTAACTTTGCCTTCCTGAAAACCACGTGTGCTCTGCTTCAACAACTGCATTCAGAAATATATGAAAAAAAATAATTAGCTTGTGGGGAAAAAAAAAAACAAACAGTAACATCCCTCTTGCAGTGCCCAAGAAAGCTTAGAAATTTTCAATTATTACATGATATCCTCATGACCCCCATCATGACAGAAGGTGAACATCAATACCCTCCCCCACAACTCATTAACTCTCTCACTGTCGACATTAAGACTCCTCTTACTAAAGTATTAAATTAACCTGTTCTGCTCAATAAAGCTGGTTCCTGAACACTGCCTGTGTCCAGTGCAGCCATCTCTAACATTAAACTGCTACTCAAAATACAGGAATTAAAAGAAACATTAAGAAAAAACTAAATCCCAATTGACAAGGCATTTTTATTAGGCCTTGTGAGAATGGATGGAGAGCAGCCCTGAGAAGGACTAGGGGTGCTGGTGGATGAGAAGCTCAACATGAGCCAGCAACGTGCGCTCACAGCCCAGAGGCCAATAACCGTGTCCTGGGCTGCACCCAGAGCAGTGTGGGCAGCAGGTCGAGGGAGGAGATTCTGCCCCTCTGCTCCGCTCTCCTCAGACCCCACCTGCAGTGCTGCCTCCAGTGCTGGGGCCACCAACACAAGAAGGACATGGAGCTACTGGAGCCAGTCCAGAGGAAGCCACAAAGATGGTCCAAGGGCTGGAGCAGCTCTGCTGTGAGGACAGGCTGAGACAGTTGGGGCTGTTCAGCCTGGAGAAGAGAAGGCTCCAGGAAAGCTGGGGAGGGACTTTTTTCAAGGGTGGTTAGTGACAGAACAAGGGGTAATGGCTTTAAACTGGAAGAGAGGAGATTAAGATGAGATATTAGGAAGAAATTCTTCACTGTGAGGGTGGTCAGACACTGGAACAGGTTGCCCAAGGAAGTTGTGGCTGCTCCTCCCTGGAAGTGTTCAAGGCCAGGCTGGATGAGGCTTTGAGCAACCTGGTCTAGTGGAAGGTGTCCCTGCTGATGGCAGGGGGGTTGGGACTGGATGGGCTTTGAGGTCCCTTCCAGCCCAAAACTTTCTATGATTCTGTGATTAATGTGAAAGCTTCCTTACAAGATCAAGCCAATCCATTCAAAGAACACCTCGATTTACTCTGTAATTTCATCCTGAACACAAACACTTTCCAACCCATCCTGATCTTCTGTACTTAGCCTTTTTGTAAATATTTCATATGTATATAAAATAGAGTAACTGTCTGAGTTGATGGTCTGGGGTTTTTTTCACTCCAAGAAAAGCAATTGTTCCCTCTCAGCATCACGCAACGTGTATTTTTACAACACCGCCATCATTATTTGCACATACGCTGTGTGCCAGCGAGTACAAAACACACTGAACAGCTTCTCCAACAGCAAGCACAGCCCTAGTGCCGGGTATTGTCACACTGGAAACGTTCCGTTCCACAGAGCTCACTGGACACGCGTGAAATAAATATTTCTGGAGCATTTTTTGGTCAGATTTCAGGAACAGCGGCCTATCCCC
>NW_010315573.1:0-5082 GCF_000700745.2 Antrostomus carolinensis
GGCTAACCTGAGGGCAGCTATTAGCATTAACTTGCCAACGGCTGATGGAAAGAGGTGTGGGGAAACAGATTAAGAATCTTTCTAATAGAGTTTTTTCTGTTTTTTCTTGGTGAAGTAATAAATTCTTTATGATTTCCATTGGTTGTCAGTGTATTTAGTTTTTTGTTACAGAACCTTGTTTCTACATAGTTGTCTCTGCTGCCTCCTAACTGTAGGCAAAATTCAACTCTTTGGAAGTCTTTTGAGATTGATACAGAGATAGCAAATCACAAATGAATTTGGATATGGATTTTGAAATACAGCTTGAAATACTGTAGTGAATTTTTCTCAGCAGAATAAATCTGGAGCAGTTGATAAAGTAATGTGGAAGCGTGCTTGAGTTGCTGGAGAGTTTACAGAGCTTCATTAATCACAAGGCTTAGGCAGCTTGGTCACAGGACATCTTTTGCTAAAATTAGTTTGCAATAAAGAAAATTATGCATCCTAGAAGTCCAGAGCTTGAGAGATGGTTCCTGGGTGTAGTGTTTTCTCAGATTCTGTGAAGCTTCAAAGGATAGGACCCAGATACAGGACTCTGTGAACATCCAGTACAGGTGGACAAAAATGGCCATGCTACAGAAGAGGGCTGAGTGAAGAGGAAAGGTTTGGGGTTTTTTTCTTAAAAACTTTGATCAAAGCAATGAGAGCTCTAGTTCCCATCCTCTGATAAGAGTCCTGACACCATTTTGATCCTGAGAGATACCCTGACCAAAGTGACTGAGAGGGTATCTGCTGTAACAGAACTGCCTTCATCATCATTGGCTGTATCTTGAGAAACTCTTGACTTCTCTACATCATGGTTGTTTTTTTTTTTAATCTTTCTGCTTTTTTTCTTCTCACCCATATATCTTACTTTATGCTTATTATTAAAAAAAATCTGTCCTTTTCAGCTGAAACAGTATCTTTTGCAGCTCAGCTACAAGTTCTGATGAGCAAGGCAACAATCAATCAGAGGCTGAAAAAATTTGCCAGGTCTTGGGACAGGTAAGACCCTCTATTCAGAGTCAGAAAGATAAGCTACATTTACAGTATTTGCTCTCCTTTACCGAAATACAACAGGCCCTTCTACTTTTGCTCTTCTGCCTTCAAGAAAACATGTCTGGACTCAGACAAACATTCACAGCTGCTAAAGATGATCACAGCAAACTTGCTCTTTGCCCCCAGAAGTGGAGATGTTTGCTGTCTGGAATATGACTTAGATGACCAGCAAGCAGGAAGTTTTCCTTTAAAAAATGTGTTTCAACATGAAAACCAGAGAAGAAGGGATGTTAAGATTAAATCCTCATTTAGTATGGAATGTTTGCATTTTACCTCATTCTTGTCTTCTGTTATTATTAACAAAAGATTTTATTTATTTTTTTTTCCCCTGAGGTCTAAGCGGGCTGAAATCTCTTGACTTGCAGTCTTGCACTGTGAGCAACTCTTTGCCTATCCCTTCCACACAACCAGGAGCAGCTGCATTGTTACACTTGAAAATTTTGCTTGAAAATTTTCTTTGAAATCCTCAGAGTTTCAGGTCAGCAGTCCTTGAAACTTCTGTAATACAGTTAACGTGCCCTGTTGTGTGTTAAGGTTTAAGAACTCCTATGGCTTCTTCTGTTGGCTGGAGGGCAGAGAAACCCTCTGAAAGAGTGCACCAGGAATCCTTCCTATTACTCAGGTGGGAGAACACAGCTGTTGCCAGAAATTAATTATTTTTTTCAGGAGTGGAAGTTCTTAGCTGGGGTTTGCTTGCCTCTTTGGAAAGAACTTGGAACTACGTGACCTCGGGCAATGTAGCTGATGGGATCATAAGCAGAAATATATAATTACAGGTTGCTGGTATATGTCCAAAATCCTTTTGTGAATAATGTTGGAAAGGGAAGCTTGTGATGAGCATGGGGAGCAATTAAAACTTGTAGTTTGGAACCAGAAGCCCACATACTATTAGATTTTTCTCCATGCTATGTGCCATATAATTGACAAAACAGCTATACATGCAGTGAATTACTGCATCTAGTTTCTCTGATTCCACAGAAGAGAACGAGTTTCTCAAGCTGTACATATTGTATATTTCAAACAATCTTTTTGGCCTCCACCATACTCTGAACACTTTCTATAAAGACAGTTTTAGTCCAAGAAGAAAATTTTCCTGTACATGGGCCCATGTGTTAGTCTCTCAGCCCATGTCAGCCACTTTATCTGCACATTTTGGAAAGTAGCTACCCTTTTCAGTGCACCCTGGTGATGTGAGTCTACAACTGGTTCTGCACTGAAAGCTGTAGCTGCTAACACACTCCAGGTATCAGGAAAAGGGAGTGTGTAAATAATATATTCTGATGTCAGATACCATATCAGAGCAGATTCCTGGCATTTGACTAGTCATCTTAGTGACTAGCAGGAATGCTATTTTTACACACATAATGATATCAACGTACAAAACTGATAACATGGGTGTTAAACACCCTCCAAAACCTAGAAAATGTGCAAAATGAAGTGAAAGTGTAAAAGCTTTTATGTATATTTGTGTGTAGTAAAAAGGAAACTGAACTGCAACAGACTGTGAGTCCTGATGCCATGTGGGTTGCCCTGCTGAGAGCTTAGCTCTTTTTTGGCTTTAGAAATGTTACAAAGCATTGGCACTGAAGCTCAGCTGCACAGGCTTACAGCAGGGAAAGGCACTCGAGGGAAAAGAGTGCAACTCCATGGGAGGTAAGGCATTCTGCTGAGGGGAAGGTTCAAAACCTCTGTGAATCCCATGTTTTTACTCAAGACTTCAGTTTGGTTGGTTTTTCTTTCAGAAACTTCTACTGAGATTGACTATAATGCTCATTTGTAGTCACTGTTCGATCAAGAGGAAGCAGTATTGCTAAACCAATAAATGAGAAAATTCTATATTCTGGAAAGTGGCTCTGTGTTACCAGTTGGCTTTCCACAGCTTTGATCCTTGTGTCTGTTCATGCCCAAGCAAAATAGGCTTGGGCATAAATGCGCTACAGTCCCTGTGCGTTTTGATTTGTGGTGGCATTTAGCTCTTGTTTCACCTACTTGACGCACAGAGTTAGGTTGTGACAATGAGAGCTGCAGTTGAAGATAAGGTCCTCAATATGATCAGATGCTGGCTTTGCAACCTTTTATAACTGTATTAGCTTTTTGTGAGTGGATGTGTCCATCTGCTCTGGCTGTGTTTTAACTCGGAGTTTCACACATGTAAGTTCCCTTCTGCAGTTCCACTTGGAGAGATTCTTCACACGTTTGGGCATAGTGCTGGTCCTGAATAGCTTCTGGTACCCAGTTAAGTGTAGCTGCAGTTCCTCTCTGGGTAAGGAATCACAACATACAAGCAGAAGCGTGAAACGTACCTTGAGGAAAGGCTGTTTGTGATGATAGTTGCTCACTGATAAAATCAGCTACAAAAAACCCCAGCAATATAAACTATAGAAATGGAACAAGGTATCTGCATGAGTGACACATTTGCTGACTATGGAGGGATGACAATTAGCCAGTACATTCAGGATGTGTGAACAGAAATATACCGCTTTTTAGTTTTTATGTATCATGCAAAATGACTTAATTAGTAAACTCAAACCAGCCCCAAACACAACTTTGCTGAACTGGTTAGTGAAAATAAAGTTAGGCAATGCTCACAGAATCACAGAATGTTGGGGATTGGAAGGGACCTCAAAAGATCATCTAGTCCAACCCCCCTGCTGGAGCAGGAAGCTAAACGAAATTGCACAGGAAGGTGACCAGGCAGGTCTTGAATGTCTCCAGAGAAGGAGACTCCACAACCTCCCTGGGCAGCCTGTTCCAGGGCTCTGTCACCCTCACCATAAAGAAGTTTTTTCTCAAGTTTAAGCGGAACCTCCTGTGTTCCAGCTCACACCCATTGCCCCTTGTCCTACCATTGGGCATCGCTGAGAAGAGCCTGGCTCCATTCTCATGACATTCTCCCTTAACATATTTATAAACATTAATTAGGTCACCCCTCAGTCTCCTCTTCTCCAAGCTAAAGAGACCCAGCTCCCTCAGCCTTTCCTCATAAGGGAGATGCTCCACGCCCTTAATCATCTAATGATTTGACAGAGGTATTCAGGAATATCAGTTTTATTTTAACTAGTTGCAAAATTTTCTTTATGTATGTTTGAATATGTTTTAAAGTCTCATAAAGACAGGTGGTAAGGAAATTCACAGAATCACAGAAAGGTAGGAGTTGGATGGGACCTCTGAAGATCATCTAGTCCAACCCCCCTGCCAAAGCAGGATCACCTAGAGTAGATCACACAGGAACATGTCCAGGTGGGTTTTGAATGTCTCCACAGACAGAGACTCCACAACCACTCTGGGCAGCCTGTTCCAGTTCTCTCTTACTCTCACTGTGAAGAATTATTTCCTTATGTTTAGGTTGAACCTTCTATTTTCCAGTTTGTGACCGTTGCCCCTTGTCCTGTCACTGGACACCTCTGAGAAGAGTCTGGCTCCATCCTTCTGACAGCTGCCCTTTAAATATTTGTAAGCATTTGTGAGATTCCACTCTCCACCTCCTCTTCTGCAAGCTAAACAGACCCAGCTCCCTCAGCCTTTCCTCATATGGTAGATGCTCCAGTCCACTAATCATCTTAGTGGCCCCGTGCTGGACTCTCTCCAGTAGTTCCTTGTCCTTCTTGAACTGGACACACTACTCCAGATGAGTCCTCACCAGGGCAGAATAGAGGGGGAGGAGAACCTCCCTCAACCTGCTGGCTGCACTCTTCTTAATGCATCCCAGGAGGCCATTGGCCTTCTTGGTCCCAAGGGCACATGGTTGGCTCATGGCCAACCTGCTGTCCACCAGGACTCCCAGGTCCTTTTCCCCAGAGCTGCTCTCCAACAAGTCAGCCTCCAACCTGTAATGATACATGGGGTTGTTTTTCCCCAGATGCAGTACTTAACACTTGCCCTTATTGAATTTCATTAGCTTTCTCTGTGCCCAGCTCTCCAGCGTGTCCAGGTCTCGCTGGATGGCAGCACAGCCTTCTGGTGTGTCAGCCACTCCTGCCAGCTTTGTATTGTCAGCAAAATTGC
>NW_010315573.1:5333-12930 GCF_000700745.2 Antrostomus carolinensis
CCACATCCACTGCCCTCCCCTCGTCTATGCATCTAGTCATCCCATTGTAAAAGGCTATCAGATTGGTCAAGCATGACTCCTCTTTGGTGAATCCATGCTGACTGCTCCTGATGACCCTCTTTTCCTCAACATGCTTTGAGATGGTGCCAAGAACAAGCTGTTCCATCACCTTTCCAGGGATGGAGGTGAGGCTGACTGGCCTCTAGTTACCCAGGTCCAGGTCCTCCTTCTTGCCCTTTTTGAAGACTGGAGTGACACTGGCTTTCCTCCAGTCCTCAGGCACCTTTCCTGTTCTCCAGGACTTCTCAAAGATGATGGAGAGTGGTTAGCAATTACTTCTGCCAGCTCAACCATGCAGGTCTCCTGGCTCTTTTACTTGATTTCTTACTCTTCAGGATGCTTCAGTCTTGAGCCTGGAGGAAATGGTGTTTGAATATTAACCAGTTCTCTTGCGACCCCCTAACATCTAGTGCCCTATCCTATGGGATTTCTCCAAGCAGCTCCTTGAAGAGGCCAAAGTTGGCCCTTCTGAAGTCCAGGGTTGTGATTCTGCCTGTTGCTCTGTGCCTACTGCACATGATCCTTAACACCACCATCTCATGGTCACTACAGCCAAGGCTACCCCCTGCCTTCATGTTCTTGACCAGTCCTTCCTTCTTTATCAGTACAAGGTCCAGCAGTACACCTCTCCTTGTTGGCTCCTCCATCACCTGCATCAAGAAGTTATTGGCAATGCACTGCAGGAACCTCCTGGACTCTGTGTTCCTGGCTGTGTAGCCTTTCCAGCAAATGTCAGGGTAAGGAAACAGACTACTAGCCTCTGTTGATCTTTCATGTGGGCTACAAGGCAGAGCATGGGCAGAATCAAGGAAGATTATAAAGCCCTGGGAAGGCAAGTGAAAAACATCAGTGCCCAAGTTATTTTCTCCTCCATTTCACCTGTTGGAGGAAGGAGGGAAGCCAGAAATAAACACATAATGTGTATAAATGCCTGGCTATATGGCTGGTGTTGGTGTGAGGGTTTTGTTTTTCAGGATAATGGGACTTCCTATACAGATTACAATCTCTCAGGGAGGGATGGGATCCACCTGTCTAGAAGAGGCAGGGCAATCTTTGGCAGCAAGCTGGCTGACCTAGTAAAAACCCAAAACCTTCACAATGACACTAGTCATGTAGCTAGAGGTTGATATGTTCTATATGCCTGTTTCTGGCTGCCACCCTGCCTCTGACTGGTAAAACGCAGGAAAAGATAACCTGAGCCCCAAAGTTTTTCACTTGTTGCCCCAGAGCTCTGTAGTCTTTCTTGATTTTGCCCAGGTTACAGGTTACAGAGCCATTTATGCCCACATGAAAGAGTAACAATGGATAGTAATCTCTTCAGATGCTCTTGTTAAGATGCTCTTAACAAGTTGAGGTACTTGCTTAGCAACATCCTGAACTTCAGCTCCTGGAAGGCAGCACACTTCCCATGACTCCCTGTCAAAGTAAGAGATAGGCATCTCAGTGCCTTTTAACAGGGAGTCACCACTATGAACACATCATTTCTTTTTCAGACACCCATTGTGTGCTGGGGGTACAGTTGCTCCTTGTGGACATTGCTTGGGAGTGTCCATAGTTAGTAATTCATACCTGTTACTGGTTGTAATGCTGGAGGGCGGAAACTGAGACAGAGCCCTGGTTTTGTGGGTTACCAGAGTCCAAGGTGTTGTCTGTTACCAGAATGTGCTTCTGAAACCATTTGTCTATCTCAGACTTGTCACCTCTAATACCACACAACCTTTTACCTGTTTTCTTTAACTCGGCCGCCTGATGTAACAGACCATCAACCTGCTTCCACTTTGTGCAGGTACTTCCCTTATGTCCAGGGGAAGGTCTTGGCACCCATTACAAGCTGCTGTCTGTACTGAAGCCTCTTTCCTCACCAAATCTGTCTGAGTGGAAGCATCTGACATCACAGGGGCTTTTTGTGCAGAAACACGGATCTTAGCTCTGAGGCAAGTGCCCACCATTGTGGCTGAGACCCCAAGCACTTACTGGACTTACAGACCCACGGGCAGAGTGCAGCACCCTGCCCACGCAAAGGGATGTGTCACTCCCCGGCTAACGCACCACGCTTCTGGTCACTGCCGCTCCCTGGGGCAGTGTTTTATGGGGGTGGGGGTGGCCGTTGGTTCTGCTGTCTCTGCCCTCGCCGCCTCAGCAGACCGCCCACAAGTTGTCCACTAGCTGCAACTGGCTCGGAAAAGCCCCAAAAGAGCCCCCAGAAGAGCCCTTGCCGGCCCTTTTTGCGGTGATTCTCCTCCCCAGTGAGGACTTACCCACACTGGAGCTGTCTCCTCAGCAAGTGGAGAAACACCGCGTGCCTACTACAAACATCCTACAAGAACTAAAGGTAGATACTTTTGCTTTTTACAGCTCTGTGTGCACTGGAGTCAGTCTGATGAAAGCTGATGGTGTATTTTATTTTGTCCATGCAACAAAGCTTTTTCATGGATTGTAGTGAAACTGCCACTGGTTTGCATAGTTTAGTTCTCAATTTGATTGTGATATTGTTGCTCTGTGAACAACCGCCTTAGTCTGTTCATTTTCATGGTTTAATGCCCAGCGACAGGAATTTCTTTAACCTAAAGACAAGACAGTATCGGCTGACAAGAAGACTCTTGCTGCTTATTGTGAAACATTCATGATCTCCGGTCTTGTCTTGGGTCACCGATGTCTCAGAGTTTTCTGTAATGTATTACTCTGATTCATTGCACTGGGGGAAGCAGAATGGTTTCAGTTCACTTCCAGTTTAGACTTTCTTCCTCTTCAATCTCAAAATGCAAACTAGATATTTTCTTTCAGCAAAGCAAAGGGTTTAATTCTTCTTTATAAATTAAAAAGTTAATTACAAAACAAAAGTTTTAAAAGGAATCTAATGCAAGTTTGAAATATAGCTGGCACCACTATCCAGAATAAATTTTCATACTTCTCAGCTTTCTTGAGCTGAATCCCTTCTTGCCTTCAGCTGTCCTCCAAGGGGCTGTTTTATGGGGTGGAGTAAGCTCTAGACTGAGCCCAGAATAGGCGAAGCTGCTCCCTCTTCCCCTTGTTTGTTCATGTCTGAAGAATTCATTACATACTTCATAAATTTAATCTTAAAATTCATTAAGATTAAATAAATCTTAATTCATTTATTCATCTCTGCTTCTTTCTTCCTTGCTAATTAATCTTACTGAAGCATGTTGTAATAAACTGGAGGCTTCTGGGAGCGAGGTGCTGGTTTTGGTTATTTACATCTGCCTTTGCAATGCACCCTCTCTCTGCCCTGTTGATTTGCTCGCTAGGTTCATGTGCCTGTTCAAGACGTGAATTGAATAGCTGCTTTATTGGATTCCTCCATCCCCAGGGTGCCCTGTGTTGCTGTGTTCTTCATGGCTTCTTTACAGCTTTCATATCATAACAAATATTCTCTATAGTTATTTTTTTATAATTTTTTGAAGAAAACTGCAATGTGGGGCATCCCTGATAACCATCCAAGGCATCTGTAGTGTAAGGAGGGCTGACCTGTAAGGGTTTGGAACTGTACCAGTTTGCCCCTGTTACTGGCTTTTGAGATCTAAGCTTTTGCCATCTGTCAATATGCTACATTAATTAATCTGCTTGCTGAGGAAATAACTCAGTGGGGTAGACCTCTGCAAGAGATTTTGATAGGAAGAGAAGTTGGTGGTGAGGGTTCTGCTTCCTCTTTTCTGTGTGTGCAAAAGAGGAGATGCAGTTGATAAATTTCTAGAACATCTGTGTAACCATCAGAACCAGTAATAAAATAAGAAATGCAGAATTATTTAAACAATCTTGCCTTGGTGAATATTCTGTACTGCAGATAGGTTTATTTCCTCCTAAGCTGTATAGTTATGCAAATATTACAGAAGCAAATGTATTTTGAGTCTGGACTGTTAAAAGTTTCCTTTCATTGTGCTCTTAATACCTGCCTTGCAGGGAAATTTGATTAATTCTTAGTATTATATAACCTGTGTAATAAAACCCTGTTCTTTCTGCTTCCTGAGGTAGTAGTTATTAAAGAATTGGCATCACATGTGAGATTCCCAGCCTGAAGATTACTTATGTTTGAAGTTCTGTTTTGAGGACGTTAACCAAGTATGCAGAGGGCTTGCTGGTTCTTTGGTTGGAGATTGATTCCATGCACAAAAGGTGGGTTGTATTTGCCTCATTTTTTTTCTCTGTTATATGTATTTTGGACTCCATCAAGTCTCAGGTGCTGGTGTTTCTTCACTGATGGAAAATATTCTTGCCTTTTGAAGTTTCAGTTAAAATGCTCATCTGTATGCTGCATTTCAACAAAGAAGAAAGGAAGAAGAAAGTTTGGTATGGCAGTTTTCATTCTCAGCCAACTTTAATTTAGTACCATCATAAAACAGTGATGGAGGGCTAACTATTGATCCTTAATATTGCTTTGCTAAACATAGCTGCTTTATCCTCTGACTGTGACACCCTTCAGTGCTGTACAGTGTGGATTGTCCCTTCTTGCAGTGTATAGCATAGCATGAACAGTAAATCTCAGTAAAACTCATCTGGCAATGGAGCATGGATCATTGTTTTTTTCTTCCTTCAGAAAATTTCTTGCTTTGTTCCTGACATCCCTTTTGCCCAGGGGGAAGTTCCTCCAGGTAGTTACAGATCAAAGTTTATTTGATTCAAGAGGTTCTTTTCCATCCTGGTCTCTGAAGAACATGGTTAGCTACTCTTTCAAGGAAGCTGGGTCAGATCTCCTTGTCTTGGTTTTTCTTGTGAGTGACACTGTATTTTGATCAACCATCCCAGCTTCATTTCTATTCCCTACTCAGATACACTAGCACAACTTCCTGCAGACAGAATTTGACCTCTCAATTGGATTCTATTGAGGTAGAAATTTACACATTACTGATTTATTCTTTTGTTGCTTTTGGTAATGTTACTTACACATATCTTTGCTTTACTTATTAGAAAGGAAACTTGATTAAGCTTGGTAGGAGACCTGGAGGGGAAGGGATGAGTTTTGGTATCAGTCAATCAAATTATTGGAGACTAACGCATGTTGTAACCTAGAACTGAAAAAACAGATTTTTGGTTTTTATTTAACAAAAGATTACACAGGGGAAGAATTATAAAACTTTGAGGTTTTTTCAAATAAAATCAGCTAAGGAAAAAAAAAAAATTGGGGCTGTTTGTCTCCTGAAACAGTTGATGACTTGTTCATATTCCAGGTTGTCTGCATGTTGCGTTAAATGCTTGATGACAAGATAATAATGCCCAGATTATGCTTTTTCTTGATAGGATTGACGCCTCTCCAAATCTCTGTAGGCTGTTGATAGATGTAACAATACATGAATTCTACTGGACCATTTTCCATATCCACAAAGTCATTCCTTTCCTGGGCTTTTAGATCCTTAGAACAAGACACATTGTCCCTTACCGTTTCTAGACAGGTTCTTTGTCAAGTTGCGACTGTGGGGTAATTTGGAAAATGCAGGAAATTTCCTAGGACACCTAAGAAATCCCAGAGTCTTTGGAAGCATCAAGTGTTTTCTTTCAGATTTGGGGTACCACTGCCTCATACGTAGTGTCCAGTTATGCTGTGGTTTTCCTGTTAGTATGCTTTTGGACAGACTGGCATTACAATATTAACGAGACAGTATAATTCCTCCTCCAGCTCGACTGACTGGAAAAATGGACCCCTATGTCTTTGTGCTATAGTAAAGACAAAGATGAGCAGCTTCTCTGACCGGCTGACCCTGAGGGGGTGTGTGGCTGTGTCCTGGGTCTTTGGGGTGTGAAGAGGAATATCCTCTGGCTCTTCTGAGTGAAGAGATTGCTTTTGCACTGGTTCCCATGAGGGTCCATGGGGCTTTTGCAGTTCTGTCCCCAAATGTGTGTGGACATGGGGTGTACAGAAAGAGCAGATGGGAGGCTTTTTGTGTTCTATTTTACTCCTAAATGCATTGATGTCTATTTGTAGCAGTTTTGTATTTTTCAAGATTGTTGAGAATTTTGTATTTCTCAATGTCTCTGTGTTTTTTTAACATACGACTGATTGTATTCCTCCCATTATAAAGGAATTAATTTCTACTTAACTGAGAAAATAAATAATTGGAATTAAAGAATGGGGTGAGGAGGATTGATACAAACTTAGAACAAGAGTATGTAAAAATAAAATTTTTATTACATAAATTTTGTATTGAATTTTATTTTAGCAATAAAAAACAAATTCAACAGTTCCACAAATTCACCAAATTCCATGTGTTTTCTTTTCATAGGGCTGGACTCATCACTGAGACATAGTGAACAGAAAACAAAGATATGCTTCTTTGCTGTGTTTCCGTAAAAAAACAAGATAAACCTGGAAAGCATAATGAGACCCTTTACAAGTAGCTATGTGTTTGCTTGTGTCTTTACATTTATGCTATGGAATAATATCCAACCAACTATGGAAAATGAATTTATTGCAAATTATTCAAGCAGTTTGCTAACTAATGTTCCAAAAAACATTCCAGTCCACACTCATGTATTAGATTTATCACATAATAGGATCTCTGGACTTAGTATCTTAGAATTTATTTCTCTTTCTGACCTTCAAGTATTAAATCTTTCTCATAATCTAATTACGGAGCTTGACTTTAGTGTCTTCATTTTTAATGAAGACTTAGAATACTTAGATTTATCTCATAATAACATTTTGAAAGTTTACTGTCAAACTCTTGGATATCTTAGACATTTAGACCTTTCTTTCAATAAGTTTACTGCCCTGCCCATGTGTCAGGAATTTGGGAACATGTTTCGTTTGGAGTACCTAGGATTAAGTGCCACGATAATACGAAGGTCAGACTTTGGGTATATCATACATTTGCAGCTGCACACTGTCTTCCTAACCTTAGAAGACTTTTCTCTGTATGAGCCTCAGAGTCTGACAGCCTTGAATACGAGGAGTCTCCACATTGTTTTTGCAGCAGACCAAAACTTCAGTTTTTCACTCTTATATGATGGAATGAGCACTTCAGAAAACTTAAGAATAGTTAACTTAAAATATACCCTGAGCTACAAAGATTTCCCCCCTCCTTCTTTAACACTTCTGAAGAAAATAAAGACAACAACTCTCATGCTTGACACTGTGGACTTACAGTGGGCTATCATTCTGCAAATTTTCCTGCTTATTTGGTATTCACCTGTGGAGCATCTGACTGTGAGACATTTGACTTTTCGGGGACCACTGGGGGTGCTGAATGAATACGAATTTCTACCTGTATTGAGCTCTCTAGAACAATCAATCTCTTTGGGTGGCTCCATGAAAGTGCTAACTCTGGAGCATGTTCGTAATAAGGTTTATTATTTCAATCAGGAGATTGTATACAGACAATTTTCAGAGATGAATATTGCCAGTTTGACAATATATCATGCATATATGCCACACATGCTTTGCCCCAAAAGAACAAGCTCATTTCAGTATTTAAATTTTTCTCACAATGCCCTGACGGATGAATTGTTCCAGAATTGCAGCACTCTGACAGACCTGAAATTACTTATTTTACAGCGGAATAAATTTGAGAGCCTTCCCAAGGTAAGC
>NW_010315574.1:0-5107 GCF_000700745.2 Antrostomus carolinensis
CCCCGGTCGTTAATGTTACTGCTTTCCCCTCGAGGGCTCCGCTCACAGAGGAGGCGGTGGGTGGCGTTTTCCCGGCAGGTGAAACGCACCTGGGCACCCCGGGCTGTCACAGGGCTGGGCTGCGGGCCCCCGGCCACCGCCGCAGGGGCAGGTGTGCTGGCCTCAGGCCTCGGGGCCTCTGGGCTGAGCAGAGCCAGCGACAGCCACCGCTGTGTCATCGATAACTAACCAACCACCGCTGTGTCATCGATAACCACCACTGTGTCATCGATAACTAACCATCGCTGTGTCATCGATAACTAACCACCGCTGTGTCATCGCTTTGTTTCTGTTACTATCGAACTGGTGTCAGTGCGTGCAGGATCCCAAAATAGGATCTTGACGCGGCATCCAAGTCTGCCTGTGCAGGGTACAACGTTAATAGATCCTGCAAATGCAGCCAGTGTAAATACTGTGCTGTTTCACTGTCTTTGGGAATGAAAGGCTGCCGAAGAACTTTCAGACCCTGCGCTAAGCCTCGCGGCGCTGAGATAAGGATGGTTTATCGTCTGCACGTCAAAGGTCGGAAACTGAACACATGCTGGGTTTGTTCAAGGTCACTGAGGAAGAGATGGCAATGGAGCAGTCCTACACACCCACTCTTGGGAGTTTTTAAACACTGTGTAATCTTTCTGCTTCATCTTGGAAAAGTCCCCCGTTTCAGACATTTCAGTGTCATTCCTCAAGCAGCCGTAGCCCAAATGGGGATATGGTGTGTGAGAAAGCCATATGTGGTGACAGTAACCTAAAAGGGTAGAATCTATATAACTTCAAATAGTGTGGCATTCTTGACCTAAAAGCACTATGACTTCAGAGGTCACAATTTGAAATGGTGAGTTATGTGTCCCATGTGAGCTCACTTGGGTGCTATTCTTTGAAGTGAGTTGCACTTGTGACAGGTGAACTAAACTCAATTTACTCCTATTCGACACTATAATATCTAACTCCTGAGTCATGATATTGCAAATTCATGGTGATTCAGATGTATCTGGGCAAAAGAGTCCAGAATGAGACATAAAGACATTCAATGAAATATCTTTAAACAAAATCTCTGCAGAAGCAAAAGTTGCTGAACCTGAGATCTCTCTACTTGGGGATTTTAGCCTGCAGAGTCTAAGTAGTGTTGATGGGAGGAAGAATACAGCTAATACTGTATTGTCACCACCATAAATTATCTTGCAAATTTCTAAGCCTAGACTGGCCACCATACAAATAGGAAATGGAGTCCTTGCACATACTTCTCCTTATGAGAATGATGTCCAAAAATTTGGCATTCTAGGCAGAAAAACAATACCTAGAGTCCAATGTGGAAGAAAAAAAATGGATAATTTTGATATTAAATCTGAGAATAAGGTAACCAAAATGAACACACTGTATTAATTTAAACACTGAGGAAAAGGATGCCAGTATTGGGTGAGAACTATGCACCCTGAATAGTAAAAGTCACTAATACCAGCAGTAACAAAGAAGCCAAGAGCTGAAGGTGCCAATAGTTGAGGTGTCTATCAGTTGAGGCCACTGTAACTGTTCATCTGCTGGTTTATGTAAAATGCAGTTTCTGCTTATTTCTTTATCTTCATTCCTCCCATGGTGGAAGCCAAAGACTTAAAAATATTTACTTTACAGCAATAGCATCTTTGAATATGTTGTTGTTTAGACAGTGGTTATAATGCAATAATATAAGCATGTATCTCAAGGAACATTATGCAGGAGGTTTGAATAATCTAGTTTTACAGGTGGAGAAACTAAATAGTCTAAGGTCACATAAGAGACTTTTAACAAGGAGTTTAAGACCACTGGAACTAAATTTAAATGTCAATCCATTGTCCTATCCACAGGGCCATGAACGCGTGAAGCAATGTGGTTGTGGGACCTCTGTTCTTGGAGATATTTGAAACTCAGCTGAACAAGTCCCCAAGCAGCCTGATCTAATTGGTCCTCTTTTGAGCAGAGGGCTGGTTGGGCCTCTGGGGGCTTTTTCCAACCTAAGTTATTCTACAGATTTTTATGGTGGAAAGTGTGTAATTCTATGTTCTTGTATTACATGTATACCCAATTTCTTGAAATGTTATAATAGTGCTTTCTTTCCAGCATTTGCGTCTGCTTTATTGAAAACAAAATATAATTGTCTATCACAGTGCTGGTGAATAGCCTCTCTTTTCAGGAAACAGTTTTGAAAATGTTATATGTGCAATGAATATTCATTAGAGCTGGTAAAAAACCCCAAAGCATTTCTTACAAAAACCACGTTCCTTTTTTGGTTTAATATTTCCAACCATCTTTGATGTGCCATTTCATAGGGGAGAGTCCAAACCGAGGTTGCAAAAGGAAGAGTGATGGTGTTTTACAACTTCTAATACCAAAAGTTTTTAAAAATGAATAATGCATTATGTGTTCATTAGCCTGTTGTGATTTTTTACATCATCATGACATCTTAGACATGATTAAAATCCCCACAGAAAGCATTTTGGTATAATTAAATTAATTGCACTTTCCTCTAATTTCCCTATTTAAATAACATAAAATCTTGCTGGAGTACAGTAATTGGTTTGGATTTGGTGGCTTCACTTGATCCCACTAACATGCAAATCATATTTCTTTGCTATATAACTAAATAAAAGGATCCCATGCTTGTCTGTCAGATACAATTGCATTTGCTATAGCTTGGGTTCTTTTTTTTGAATCTAAACTGCATCTGTTTCATATAAAGAAGTCAGTATATTTTGCAAATCTTTCATAACCCATCAATCTAAAATGATGGAACAATTCAAATTCAATAGCTGGTCCCAAGAAACGGATTATCAAGGAGTCATAGGCCTCTCCCCGAGCAGTGCGGACTATGAACAACACAGCTATTCTGTTTTTTATATCCAGTAAAATTCTATATAAAACTGCAACTGCCTGATGCAATGCAGAAAATTTTTAACAAAATATAATTTTGTCGTTTTGAACAGAGTTGTGATGCATTTCCATATAAGATGTTAAAACTATACACAGTTTCTCATTTTTAGGCTCAGTTCTCACTGTGAAAACTGGTAATGTCAACTTTCAAAATAGAGTATTTGCTCCCCAAAATATTATTTTTAGTATTTTTCTTTTTCTTTTCATTAATACTTAGTTATCAGTCCGCACTTCTGAACTTCCCGATGCACATGGCACAATGAGAAAGTGGTGCAGTGTAAGGAGAAGTGACTGGTAGGGCTTCCATTGATTTCACATGGGCATTTCATGTGGACTTGTAGATCTTGCTTGGGTTTGCAACTTCAAGGGCTTCAGCCGGCCTGCAGGAAACAATCTATCAACATCTGAAGCATTATCTTTTTGCATTTACCTTCTTGACACTAGCAGTTCAGTCACTATGCAGCAACCGGTGGAATAACACCTTCTATTTTCCTCAGCCTGGTGACTTGTGATTACTGTGTTTAACTGTGTTCTTACTTATAATTTATTTATATGGGTGTAATGATAAGATGGTTTTTTTTCTGGTCTAAGTGCCAGCAATATTCCCTCCTGTCTGCTTTTCTGCAGAGAATTACTTGCAAAACTCCAGTGATACACTTATCTTCCTTTCTTATCTAACCCATCAAATTCTAAAATTCGTATATTAAAAATAGAGTTTGTAGTCCTCTAGAAATCCCAGATCTTGATCTTGTGTGCTTCAGTGCTTGCCAGAAGCCCACTGAAGAAGTGTGTGTTATAAGACAATAAACCTGATGTATTTCACACCATTGCGAGAAAAAAAAATTGCGATACAGAAGGATTCTCAACTGAAATGGTCAGCATGCTGTTGAGACAGAGACAGCAGTGGCTTCTCAGGCGAGAAGATACCAGTCTGTTTAGGATTTGCTAGGTCAAAACCAATGCTTTAAACTCTATACAGACACTCATTGCCTAGGGCATCTGTAGTACAGACAGCTGATCTGCAAAGTAGCATTGAGGGGGACCTCAGTGAAGGTGCCTTTGTCCTCTGTTGAAGAAAGACTAGGGTGATTTTTCTAGAGACAAGCAAGCATAAGAGATTATCTGTATAATCCAGCTAAAATGCTCAAAAGCATAAAAATGTGTATTGTAACAAGTGGTCAAAGCTTAGGGTTGTTTATTGAAATGCTCCTATAATCTCTTTCTGGAAGTATTTACTGAAAAAAACCCTGCAGAGTATTCAGTTGAACAGATGTATTCTGAAAGAAGAACGTTTTAATTGTTGTCACATGTAGAGTTTTAAAGAACACTGTGACACTAAGATTTTTCGGTACTTCCACTATACTTTTTATGTGACGGAACTGGCATTTCAGATAGAAGTATTTTCTTCCTTTTGACAAATAAACTTGTGGTGTGCTTTGAGAGCCGTACTGACTTCGAACAGAAGAGCTCCCCTGTGGCCTGTCTTTAAAGTACAAAATTTACCTGGGGTTCTTCTAAATGCTGTCATTAATATTTTCCTGATATTACATCACAGATTTACAGGCACTGTGGCTTGATTTCTGGAAGGAATATGATAGAAGAGCAGTAAGCCAGATAAATTATTTCATTAACCTTATCTCAGTGGGACTTTTGCCTGAAGGACTGAAGACTGGACCCCACGTTACCAATCTTTGTGCCATTTTCCTTTAATCCTTCAATGATTAGCAGAGAATGCAGAACATACTGTTTTACTTAGTTTTATATTCGCAAAGGACTGCAGACCACCCCGAAGCAGTCATTACAATTTTGATACTAACTGTATGGAGGGTGAGCGAAGGCCAGGTTTGTCTCTAGGTAGATGTAGGTGTAGATCCACAGATCCTAAGGCTGTTGAGTTCCTCTGGAAATATACATTTCAAAGGACAGTTGTGACACAAACAAATAGCGTTTGCATTTCTATAGAGAAGCAACAGCCACTGTAAAATTCAGCAACAGTCATACACTTTTATTAGATTTTTTTGTATTGTTGCAAACTGAAACTATCCACATTACACTGGCACTCCATGTCGTTTTCTTTCTTTTACGTCCACCCGTTTCCTTCTGTGCTTGCTGCCTGTCTCCTACCTTTCTCTCTGGTACTTGAAAAAGGTACGTAGTCTCCACTTCC
>NW_010315574.1:5140-28185 GCF_000700745.2 Antrostomus carolinensis
TGTGTTACACCTCAGGTTTTTTTCATTTTCTTCCTCCTCAAGATTTAGTTTTTCCTCTTTTTCACATTGAGGACTATTACCCCTATTCAGCCTCCCTCCTAACTTGCATTAAAGTTATTCTTTTTACTCCTTCTTATTTATTTTTTTTTTTCCCAGTCACTTCAGATGGATCCTCAGATACTTTACAGGCCTCTTTCTTGCTTTCCCCATCTTCCCCCCGGTCTGCTTCTCTCACTTCCCTAACAGAGTCCCAAGGTCATGATTGCTGCTGCTGTAGCTATCTCAAGCAGCACTGCAGTTTCTTCCTCATCCTCTTTCCATGATGATTTCAGCCCTTCTCTGTCCCCAGGTTTTAAGATACTGGGTTACCAAAGAGGGAGATGAAATATTCCATAACAATACAGCAGGCGTGACAACATTTTGGAAAGTTTTCAGAGAAAACTCCCAGGTAAGCCCCTGTCACCATTAGCTCACTCGTATTTCTCTGAGGTTTCCTATGTAATGTTTTACAAGGAACTAGTAGAAAGAAAAAGGTCGAATATAGTGGAGAAACAGTAGGAAATATTTCTTGGGACTTCTGAAATATTAAAGTTCCTCCTGAGAAACTATTGAGGAAATTAAGTGGTAGAGGTTGAAAGGGAAAGTAAGTTGTGGTTTAGAAACAGCGCTAGTATTGTTTAACAGAAATTAAAGTTAATTTTTAGCACAGTATAGCCTCTATAGATCAGACTCAAAAGTATCCCACAGTTACAACGCAGAAGTTTGTAACTGGGTGATTGATGACTACAAACCATTTCTCCTGTCAGTAGCTAAACTGCTCAATCTGGTGCACTGAGTGGTGGCTGATGAGTGGAAAAATCCCACAGGCAAACTCTGTGTGTGCATGGGAAACAGGGACAGGGAGGGTGTATTTTTTCCAGAATTATCCAAGATTTTGAGCCTCTCCGGTAGGATTTCATCTGGTCTTTTCTTCAGTCTTGAAATGTGGTATGCACATTACAGCCAGGATGCTCTCTGTGGGGTATTTGTCTGCATATCCCCTCCCTTCTCTCACCAGATCCCTGCTCAAGACTCACTGCTAACAAGACAACTAAAATTAATCAAGAAATGCTTAATGGTGAAATTGAGAAAGAAGGGAGGCAGATGGGGGGATTTAGAAATTATAAAAAAACCCAACAAAAATTACTTATTGATTTTTGTAATTGCTTCAAATATGTATCTGTATATATGTCTCCTTGCCTCTCACGTCCTGCTTATCCTTAGGTTGTTATCACATTAGCAAAGGAGCATGTATGTTTGGGCTGTACTTCACACAAGTTCATCCCTGCTTCTGAAATTGTTTTTATTCATATCAATAAATCTCCCCTTATCCAATTCCAGGATCCAGTAGAGCTGTAGTTATTGGTTTTACTGGTTATCCTAAGATTCTTTTAAAAATAACTTGTAATTAACTTGTGGAATTAATTTGCTCTAGGTAAGAACTTTGTAGAATTTAAAAATAGATGAGATATTTATATGAATTTTATGTACTTTTACACTAGACAGGATAAAAGTTCTTACTGGAGGTAAGCTTTCATGCTTCAGAACAAGAACCAACTGCTGTCTGGGGCTGCAGGGAAATTTCCCCTGCAGCTATATGGTGATGCAGTCCTTTAAAGTTGATTTCTACGTTTGCTGAAGCCTCTGGTAGAGACTGTTACTGAAGCCAGGACAAGGCATGAGAGGGACTATGGGATTCATGTATTGCTAAGGGACAGACACCAGTTTGTTTGGGACAGACACTTCTAGCCTGAGTTGAGGCAGCCTAGGAGTAATTGAATTGTTCAACCATACTTAAAGACTTACTATAAACTGAGGATCAAAATTAAGGGCACGCTGTTAGCATAGACTTGATAAGAGTACACAGCAACCTTAGGACTTGACAGGCCTTATCTTTTTCTCTCAAATGGAAAATATTTTACATAATTAAGTTACAGCCAAACTAGTAATTTGTTCTTTTAGAATTTAGGTAATGAGATAATTTATCAACAAATAATCCTCATATGGCATGACACACTAATGAACATTGAAAGGTGAGGGGAAATAGAGGTTGCAAAATCACTTAGTAAGCCTGACTGTGTTTGAAGAAAACTTCCTCTTTATCACCATTTTCCATCATGAGTGGTCTTTAATTCAAGATGCAATGGTTGTATAAGAGACAGACTATAAATGAAACAGAAGTTTTAAGGTCGATGAAGAAATTGCTAGGTGAAGTTGTATAGCCTATATAATGTGGGAGGTCAGAAAAAATATAATTATTTCTTGATTTAAATTCTTTCAATCATCTTCTAAGTGTCTACACTTCTACAGGTAATTAACAAAATTGTATGACTTGGCCTTGGAAGAAAATAGGACACAAAATATTAATTTGCAGGATATGTGTCCTGGCTGACTCTGAAACAAGTAAGGATTACATTACTTTAAATTAAAATTTCACCACACTCAAAAGAAAGATACAGGTGCAAAACTGAAGTAAAAGAGAGAAGAACTGGCACCATAAGCAGTACAAATGCCAGTGACACATACCTTACCTATACACAAACCATCATAATAATAAACACCATGGAAGGTTAT
The DNA here is from genome assembly GCF_000700745.2 of Antrostomus carolinensis. Lineage (NCBI taxonomy): Eukaryota > Metazoa > Chordata > Aves > Caprimulgiformes > Caprimulgidae > Antrostomus > Antrostomus carolinensis. The sequence goes on from NW_010315574.1 coordinate 7,754, forward strand.
GATCACAAGAGATGTGATCAAGGTAATAAACTCAAATATAACGGCGTGTGCCACAGAAGACATAGATACATGAACCACTGAACCACTCAAAGATACAGAAGAGAATGACTAGATTTTTTGCTCTTAGCCATTGACTGTCTCCCAGGGAGTACTGCAAGTACACTATGATCACAGCTCTAAAATGCACAGTTACAAATTTACTGATTACTTGTGGGTTTTCATTTTTACAATGGGGGCCAAAATGATGCTGTCACTAAGCTTCTTCCCATGTGTGGGCGGAAACCACTAGTTTTCTGTAGACTCTTGGTTTATTTTTTAGTGCATCATTGTCAGTTGGTCAGTCCACTTCCCTGTAAGAAGATTAGAGGTGTTATTCCTGTAGGAGGAGAGGGTAAACTGAAAATGAAACAGACCAGATCCCGTGGGGAGTCAAAATGGAGTTAGATGTGTAAATCAGATTAAACTTCAAAACCAGAAGAAATACAGTTCTTTGTTGTCCAGAAATTCTTTGAGTCTATGATAATACACGGTTTTGGTGGGGTTTTTTTTTGTTGTTGTTTTTTTCTCTTAAAATATTTGCTACTTAACTTGTTCTTTTGTTTGCTGTTTGTCCTCCGGGACGTAAGACATGTAGGATGAACATAACACAGAAATGATACAAAGAATGTGCATTAGTGTTATTCTAACACTAAAAAAAAAAAAAGTACAACATTATTTCAAACTATAGGTTGATTCTCTGGTAGTTTTAAATTTATAATCTGTGGCCACATCACTTCAGAGCCCTCTTTCTCCTTACTCAGATCCTCACTCTATATTCTACAGCCCATCAAAATGTTTTGATGAGATCCACTTGTATAAGGAACAAAGCATAACATTCACTGTATAATGTTATGAATTCTAGGTACATAGATACATTAGAAAAAGGTTTCCTGATATATGATTTCATTATATAAAATTGATAGTTCATTGAAATGGAAAATTTTATAATAGATTCAAAATATCTGTGAAAGAAGTCAGTTTTGTCCACCTAATACAGACACTGAATAAGAAACAACGTGTTTAAGTTACTTGATGAAAATTATAGATGTAGCTAAATAGAGAGTTAGGACAGAATTCTGCTTGTTGGCGCACAAAGGAGTCAGTGTCCAGCGTTTTATTTTCTATCTGAGCTTCTGCTATTTTCAAGTAGCTTGAATTTCTGAAGAAGGCCTAGAGAAAACTGTCTCTTCTCTGCAGAGAGCGTAAGACCTGTACAACCTGCCTACTGCCCCTGGTTGCGTTACCCAAATGGTATCTGGGCTCACCACTCCCTTTTGCTCATCCATTGCTGAGTAGTTTATGCTTTCTTTTATACTATGTCATCTTTGTTCTGGCTTTCTTCTTTTACCAAAACTAAGTATTGTAGATTTTTTTTTTTTCCTAATTTTTAGATTGGCTTTCCAATCCAAAGTATAGGCAGAGAGAAGAAATCATTCTTTCTGGAGCACTGTTGGGGTAATGTGTTTTGGTTTTTGTTTTTTGTTTTTTTCTTGCTTTGGTTTGTTTTTATTTTTCTTCCAGAGCAAATTCGTTTCACCATTTAATCTCTTCCAGCCATAGCAACTGTAGAGGCTGCTTGTGACAGTAGCAGGCAGGCATTTTTCCATTCCAAACACAGGAATGTAGTCTGATGGTGTCCCTCTAAAGGAGTATATGGAGCCTTTAGGTGGCAGCCAAGGGCTGCAGTTTGAATCCTTTGATTTATCAGTTGTGTGGTTTATGGTCACTTCTTCAGGTAGCTGAAGAATGCTAGAATATGCTGAAGAATGAATTTCTAATCCATCCAAAAGTAAAGCAGGAGACACTTCACACAGGTCAAACAATTATTAAAAAGCATGATGTGTCTGATTATAGAGGAATGCACCTGGGAGCTCTCTCTGTGGTCTGTTGCCCTTCCACCACCCTCTGTCTCCTTCAAAGTACTCTTAAAAGCACACCCTAAAGCCCTTACCCTTACTTCTATTGGTAAATTTGTTATAAAAATAACATTCAGTATAGTGCTTTCATGTTGTATTCAGAAGATGAATGATAACCTGTGTCTGGACCCAGGAGGAAGTTGTACACACTTGGTGGTCCCCTGGCATGCATCACCTCTGTCCCAGGGCCCATCACGGCCAGGTGGTAGGACTGCGGGTCCCCTTGCCACCCTGGCACAGTTATGCCTCTGCAAGTCTCCTGTGAAATCTGGGACATGCCATGGGAGACTGGGTCTCCAAAGGTGGCAATTCAAATTACATCTTCAGGAGTTGTACCTTCAGGCTTGTTATCCCCATGCCACTCTAAAACAGAGCTTTGTGGGGTTTTTTTGTTTGTTTTGTCGCACCACCCTCCTCCTCGCCCCAGTAGAATGGAATTGTCAAAATCCTGAGATTAGTTTGCTGCAATTATGCAGTAGATGTGTTGAAATTCTGCTGAAATATATTCTTATAATATGTTATTATGTCATCTGGAGATGTCAAAATGTTTGTTAATGAAGATAAAACTATTTGAAAGGAACTATAGACTCCAGAGACTTTCTCTTAGGGAAGAAAATGCATCTTTGTTTTTACAAGTAACTGCACATTGATATCTTTTGATACAGAACTTATTTTTTTAACTTACTGTCATTTTCATGCAAGAAAATACAGCCACATTTGTATTATGTATTTTGGGAGTTAAAACCAGAAACGAGAGATTTACAAATAACCTCATTTGTTTATTGTACTCTTCCCAAAGTTTTTGTTTGCGTAATTAACAATCACATGCAGCTACAAATCACTTTGTTTACCTCTGCAGTCTAATGCACCATCCCACAGACAGGCTGAAGTATTCAACATTGCTGTGCCAGAAGCCTATATACGTGCAGAACAAATATCCAAATTCAGCAGTGAGATGAGTAATTGTACACTGATTACAAACCAGATGTTAAAAATCAAGTAGTTTAACTTAAATGACTAGTGATTCAATGGCTAACAGGATTGGTTTACACCAAGATTTGCATTAGAAAATACAATTTTCTTTCAAACAGCTTCTAAATGTGGAAGTTCTATCTGAGTATGTGGGTATTTATTAGGTAAGAAGATTTGGGGTTTCTTCCCTTTTCCTTTTCTTTTTTCTTTCACATTCTCTATTTTGTGTGAACCCATGCGAATGACTGAGGACATATGTAAGCCTCATTTCCAGTATTTCTGAATCTTCAGGTACAAGCAAGGGTCTCTCCAGAAGACTTACAGCTGTTTTGATGCACACCTGGACTGGAGCTGATACATCTGCCTCCCTGCAGAGGCCATTAACTGGTTTGTGTCTAGTTAGCTCTGAATGGAAGCAGAGTGGAAGCAAAGAGGTAAGCAAGCCGTGCTGTTCTTATTAATGCTGTTTTCCCTACTGCCCTGTGTTGCTGCATGCTAGTTCACCTTCCATTGCATAAAAAAGGCAGACATCAGGCTTTTCAAATTCTTTGCATTTTAATTGTTCACTCCTATTATCTGCCCAAGACTTCCTCTCATTCAGGTCCCTGCTTGATTGACTACAAGACGTCTGCATTCACCTCCAGAAAGCAAAGAATAAGACATCTAATTCATGTGCTTTAACTTGCTTAGTAAACAGAATGGTCTGAGCTGATGTAGAATACGACCAAGATACTATAAAAGATGCCCTTGTTATTCAGGAGGCACCAATAGGTTTTTACATGATAAAAAAAAAAAAGTAAAGACACAAGTTTTCTGCCCAAAAGGCACCCACTCCTCTTGAGTGCATATTTCTTATTACTACCATTTTGTTTATTCATTCATATTACAAAACATTGGAGGCCGACTTACTAGAAGCAGAGTTACTAAATGGTCCACTTACTTTTCAGTTAAATAATTTATTACTGCATAAACATTTTCTTCAATTAAAAAGTGCTCATCCACCTCCTATTCAGCCATGCAGTAGTCTCTCTGAGGATAAAATTTTTTTTGAGGCTCCGCCTCATAATAACCATTTTCTAAGTAACAGTGACCATTGGGGCATTTATGCTCTGTCTTGTGCTGAGATATGCTAAGTTGTTTTGTGACACATTTCCCTGCCCAGGAAATATTTGGGGTATGGGAGTGGTTTTAAAATGTTTGAAGGAGATGAGAAATGATCTCATAAATTGCCAGAAAGAAGGGGCTTAGTGCAATGGGAGATAAAAGAAGACGTGTCCAGTATGGTGAAGAAGGAATTACACATTAGCTCATATAAATAATAATAGCAGGTGTGGGTAATTGCACTTTAGCAAAACTGTATTTGAAAGCAGTTAAGTTGCAGTTTCTTAGCAACCGCTGCTGACAGCCACGTTTTAAGTGACCAAGGCTTTCCAATTAGGCAACTCTCATAGCCTGCTATACAACAGTATTAAATGGAGAGAAACACTAAAGCAGAAGTATTTCTGCTCTCTAAACAGAAACACACAGAGGACAGAGCCACAGAGGAGGTGATGAAATAGAAAAAGCAGGAATTATACCTACATTTCTAGGTATGCTTTTCCAGGAAGAACTGCTTAGGAAGAACCGTAGTTCTACGCTCCATAGCCTGCTCAGTACAATGGGTAGAACTTCAGGGAATGTTAGGAAATTTGTATTTAGGTAACATTGTTATTTTGTTAACACATTTTGTTATGTCTTTTTATGTATTTGTCATGTAAAATCTATGTGTTTGTTTATAAGGGTACATGTAGATTTTATTTTATGGGAATGAGTGTATGTTTAGTGTGAAATGTAAATGTTGTAAAGAATGTTTAGCACTTAAGACCATGCTGCCAACAAGATGATTTTGGATGTTGGATAAGAACATTTCATGAAAGAAGATGGTGCTAAAGCCAATCAAGAAGAGATGAAGTATAGTTAAAGAGAAGGAGTCTGAAGGATTCATCTTTTTGGCTAGGTAATGCAAATCTACATTTGGCTAATTCATCCTGTAGTGTCTGAGTCATCTTCAATTTCTTACGGATGCTCCACAGAAGCACTATTTCTGATTGTTAACATTATACCTATTTAGCTAAGTCCTATCCTAGCAGTCAATAACTTGCTCTTAATTCATTATCTGTAAAGCCAGCAAAAAGTTCTTAACTATATTTTTTTTTCTGCTTTTGAAACCAGAATATTTTCTGGCAATACATAGGCTTGGATACATTATCTTGGGGAAAAGTTCTTCAACCAGATGGAAAAGCTAATTTATTAGTTAAGGCACTCCCTGGATTAACAAACTTCAAATTCTGGGCAGGTGCCCTAATTTCTGGCTTACTATTTTGGTGAGTGGGAATGTCAGTCTGGCTCTTACATGAATGGTGTGGTTAATTGCACCCTTATTCCAGCTCTGTAAAACTCTTTCTACTTTTTAAAATTACAAGTTATGTATGCAAAAGAACAGTGGAATTGCCTTCTACATGTGTCAAAACACCTTAAATATTTCCATATTTTCTTCCAAGTGCAAAGCACACTTTCCTGGCCTGGCTTTACTGAACAGATCTATAGGAAAGATCTTTGTGAAAAGAACCTGTTCTAACATGATAGGCCACTGTGTCCTTCGTGAGGACAGTGTAGTGTTTATTTCAAATGAGATGAGGTTATACAAAATATACACAGTACCAAAGACTGATAAATAGTAATATGGTTCATTTTATTCAGTTCGCTAGCTGTTAATAGTTTAATTTTTATCCTGTGTATTCTTGTACAACCTATAGTATGACATAGATTCCAGTACAACCACAGTTAAAAGTTATTTACTTGCTATGCGGTCCAAAACATATACAGAATTCCTAAGGGTCTCCTGTGATGTCTCCAGGAAAAGGCTTTCAGCCTTTTAATAACATCTGACTGGAGTATCCATCCACCAGATTTTTCAAAACTGTATATGAGATTTACTGATCACTTTATTTCACTGAAATGAGTCTGATGATGTTTTTCCTTCTCACATTTCAGTATTTTATTCTTGACCTGCTTGTTAATTCTCCTGTTTCTCCATGTGACATAAAAACCATCTTTCAATACATCACTGTCCTTTTTTTTTTTTTAAATCTGTATTCCACAGAGCTGATGAATACCCATGATTTTCACTGTGGGATGGAATACAGATGTTACACTGCAGGATATATTTATCAGCTTGAATTTTAGGGCAGAGAACGCTAAAACTGTAGTACTTGAATTTGAGTAATTTAATTCTGATGACCATGCTCCTTTTTTTTTTTTTTTCTGCATCTTTTCCTCTATTTTTCAAGCAGAAATACTGAATTACAAATACAAGCGTACTTGCATACAAGTTAATATAGTCTGCTATACACTGAAACCCAAATTTTCAAAAATGGACGGGAATTCAAAGTACCTTGGTACTGAGCATCACAATTTTAGATATCTGATGTAGACAAGAGCTGATTTCCCCTTTAGCTCCCACTGAAATCAAGTGGATTGCATTCTGAAATCTAATGATGGTTGACTAATTCAGTGCATGCAATGCATTAATAAAAGATACATGCCACATGGTATTTTTTCTTGCAGGAATCCCATATTGATTGCAAACAAAGCTGTCACTCTTTTCTGTGTTCCTTTTTTGCTAGCTGAACTAGGAAAGGTTGGTTTAAATGTTTAGCAACAAATAATCACAGATACTGCCTAATTCCCCCTTCTTTTTTTTTTAATTGTGGAATAGGAATATATTTATTTCGACACTTTTATTCAAAATGAATGACACAATCTTTCTTTACTAAGTAGCTATTTCTCAGTTATTTTTGTATCATTCAAGTGTATTGTTCTGAGTGATATTCACAAACCACTTCCACAATTGTACATCCTGTTTACTTAATACTGTGTGGGTTTTTAAAGCTGTCTTCACTGGCTGATGGCAGGGCATCTGTCCTGCAAATGAACATGGTTTTGTAGTTTGACAGAGAGAACACTGTCTTGATACAGATTTTGCCTATTACTGCCAATTAAATCATTGACACTTCATTTCTCTTTTATTGTCTGTAGTCAATGATTGAAATGCAGCAGTGACTCACTGTTATATAAAACAGGTTCATATTTTGCCTTTTAACTTTATTCTTCTTTTCAAAGTATGGTCGTGCCAGCTATAATGTGCATGTGGCATCACTGGGAAAGAATTTGGAGGCAGAATAAAAGTATTCATTCCTTTCACCAGAATATTCCATCTATTTAAAGATCTTAAAGCAGGCAGATGGGAAATGCCTAAAAAAATGCAAACCCTGGGGAAGCAGAAAAAGAACAGGTTGGAATGGACCATCTGTGAAAACTTTTTGAGTATCAGATATAAGACTTGAAGAGCTGGCATAGAGAATGAAAGCCTCATTACCTCCAGATGATGCAGATGCTGAGTTGGCCTTAAAATACTGCAGAATTATTCAAACTTCACAGCAGTAATTCTGGTAAATTGGATGAATGGCATTATCTGAACCTGCTCTTCAATAGGCTGACACCACCTGAGCAATTAAACAAACCAAAGATCCTTCCTTTTATGTCAGCTTATACACAGGATTTTCAGTTTTGCTATATTGTGCAATGTGGGAAAGCTGACTTTGATCAGGCAAATTTGGCAATGCTATGAGAATTCCTGAAATTATTTGAGTGAAAAACTAGCTGGCTCATTTTACTACTAGACATAAAAGATCTACCAGTTTATGAAAATTATGATAAAAAACCATACTATATAATTAGTGATCGTTTTTTCCTTTTTTTTTCTCTGATTTTTTAAAATTTATTTTATTTTCCAGTAGGTTCTGATGAAAATATCCTCTCTCTCTTTTTTTTTTTTTTTTTTTTTTTTTTTTTAGAGTTCTCTGGGTGCATACATTTGAAGGAATTAGGAAGCAATTATTTCCTTAGCATTAGTGCTAAAGAGCAATAATCTTTCTTTAAACTATTTTTAACACTGTTATCTTGTAGTTGTAACTACATAACCATAAATAGTTCTTAACCATAGAATCTTGCTCTGAGATGAAAAAGAGAGCAGCTAGAAATATGAGCAGGAAGTGATACTGGCTATAATTTAAACACCACCTCTAAAATGACCTATATTATCTTGAAAGTAATTTTAATGTCATCTTGCCCTGTCGTCTCTCCCTCTCTCGTCATGAGATTTTTGTTTGTTGGGGTTTTTTTTAAGTGAAGATCCTAGTTTCTGAGTAAAAACTTGGAATGTGTGTATATAACAACATAATTAGTGAATACAGTAAGGGAGCCATTCAAATTCCCCACCAGATTTTATAACATCTGCTGAAGTCATGTGGATAAGCCTGCTCCCAATCTGAACATCATGGGAAAGAAAGATCAAAGGATTGCTCAGAGCTAACCGTGTCTACAGTACGGTAAAAGAAACAAGGGCAAAATGATTTTTTTTTTTTTAAGGTTTTTTAAAATTACTTTTGTCCATAATTATTTTGTAGACAACAGAAACCTTGTTTTAAAAATTTCGGGCTCAATTTGGAATTATTCACCCAGATTGTCTGTAGGAACAAATGTTGCTATGGAGATGGACCAGAGCAAAGACAAAATATAGATACAGATAGATTCCCTAGAGGAATGTAATTTGAGGCATAAGCACACTGCTTAAACAGAATAAACACTGTCCTGATATGCCCTGCTTTCTTCATCAAAAGTACAATAAAATATCCCTAATCCTAAATGATCTGTTGTTGTTTTAGGAATAGCTTTTGAAAGATTAGTCATTCTTCTAATATTTCTTTTATTTTTTTTTTTTTTAATAAAGGACATTAAAGAAACTTTTTTGTTATTGCCTAAGTGCTATTAAAAAACAGGAGAAACCAGTAATGAAATGGATAAAACTTTGCAGAAAAAGCAGTGGTAAGGACCTTGCTGATGTAAAAGGATTTTGCTTGCCGTGTTCTGTATTCATAACAAACGTGTAAAAATGTATTCCTTTTTCTTCATTGCTAGAAAATACGCTGAGCTCATGTGAAACTTCTGAGGGAGAAAGGACAAGCGCTTCTGCTCTGAAACCCATGCATCTGCCACTTCGCATAAGCAAAAAAATCTTCATTAAGCTTTTGGATAAGAGGACCTCTAAACAGTGATTCACCAAAGGTAAAACTCATGCCAAGGTCAGTGCCACATTTATTGAAGTGCGCTATTTTACCTGCATATGCTGTCTAAAATAATAACTTATATTTCAGATTAAATTTTGCATTTTATTATCACTATCTTCTAGCTCTCTGTGAAAATAGTAAGAATCCTAGCACATCATATGAAAAAGGATAGGTCAAAACTGCTCCTGCATTTTTTTCTCATAAGCATTATTTTCATAGGTCGCTCATTTTCCACAAGTAGCTTGGAGAATTTGATGTGTATGTCCTTTTATAACATTGCGTCACTGTGTAGTACCACAACATGAAGAAGAAAATATTCAAGCTATAAATTAGACAGACCTCCTTCATGGATACCCCATTCTTAACATTACATCTGGAAGCTATTAAAGCATGTGGACTTCTCTTCAGGGATGTTTTAGAGACAATAAGGCACAGATTTTAAAATATTTCTATGCAGCTGTAACTACCAGCCAGGTTTTTGAGTGAACTTGACTGTGTTTTGTTATAATTCGTCTATATCATATATATTACCTAATATAGATGTATATGTATGCTCAGAACTAATCTCATTAGAGAAAAATATTTGGAAGCCCTTCCAAATAACTACTGGATCAAGTGCGAAGTAGGCACCAAATTCTCCTCTTTCTGCATATGTGGAAATACCTCTAACTTAATGAGTTTTAGTTCCTTGAGAACATAATGGTTGAATGTGAGTTTTCTGCATCTCTTGCATTTTCATTTCTAAAAATACATTTTTGCAACACACTGACTTCATTTTCAGAAATGATGACTAATGTTTGATTAACATGAACTGTCACCTCCTCATTCAGTTCTGGAGGTAGTTTGTTAAAAAAACACCCTTAGAAGTTCAGAAGTATTATTTGAGCCTATTCTTTACCGAAAGACTAGCTGGGCTATTAGGGGCTCATTCTTAGCAACTCTTTTACTAGTAAGGTCAGGTTAAGAAGTGTATGTATGCTTGTGAAGGTTAATAATAGGAAAACCTTAATTTCCAATACCTACAAATGTTCCCAGTGCCGTCTGAAACAGGCTAACTTATGTGTGTGACATAAATGGTTTGTTCCTTGGAAACAGAAGAGGAATTGATGGAAGTTGTAGTGAAGTTTAAAGGGTAACCAAGTTTCTGTAACCAGGTAACTAAGAGCTTAAACAGGAAGGGAAAAGATTAATGCTAGGGAAAAGATAATTAGTTTGAAAGTTTTGTTTTTGTTGAAAAAAGAATATATATGCCACAGACAGAAAGGAAAAACAGGAGTCAAAAAGAAACATGGCAAATCTAGTCTCTGGGAAGAGTCACAGCTATATTAAAATCCTGTCAAGCACACTCCACACTATAAAGATAACAAATCAGAGGATGGTGGCAAGGTTCTTCAGGCAGAAGCAATGCATTAAAATGATGACACTGTCAGGCAAGCTGAGCTCCTATACACAGAACAAATGCACTTTCAGTGTTAGCGAGAGAGACATTCAAACCAGATGCTTATTTCTAAATAAACTGTGGTACTTCTATATATTCTGGACTATATCAGATTTTTTGGTGGCAGTAGAACATGGCACAAAAGTGAGATATTTAGGTATTGACAAGATCAAATAAGACAACTGGAAGCCCAGAAGCCAGGAATGGAGAGGTAAGAGATAATGCTGGAACTTCTCTTTCATTGCATAGAGTGAGATTCCCTTTTGGTTACTCTGCTGTCACTGGTGGCACTGGTTTCCCAGAGGTGAGGTTGCTAGGGCTGGTCCTGGGTGCTGCCAGGGTGCATGAAGAGCCTTCCAGGCGTTTGCATAGTGACACAGCTGAAATTCTTGGCCTGTTTCATCAGGGCCAGGATAGTTTATTTCATACTCTGGGTAGTCTCAGGCTAGAAGCTTTTCAGAATAGATAGCTGTCTGCCCCTCTTAGGCAGACATGTAGTGACAACTATAAGCTGCATATCCCCTTCAAAGCAAACTTGAGGGACCAATCTGGCTTTTGCTGAAAACTAGAACATGAGAAGCATAGGGATGGCTGCCTTTCTGCTTTTGCTTATTCATTTTCTGATGCCTTTAAAATGTTTCAGCAAAATACGTGGTTTGGTACATATGAAACCCAAAGCATGTTTCCCAGAAAGCCAAGTATGAATAATCTCTTTACATATTCTCAATGGGTAGAGAGTTTTTAGTACTTTAGCTTAAAAAAGCACATTAAGATACTACAGATGGAGATTCTTATGCTACTTGGAGTATGTAAAAGCAGAATACTTTATAGAAACAAACCCACAAAAAGGGTTTACCTGCCTCCACACACATTTATACAGTGACCAGAAAAACTGCCCTGCGCTCAAGCGTGGAGCACAATGATTTACACACAACGTAGGTGATAAGCAAAGCAACTGTTGAAGATAAGTCATATCTAGAGATGAAATCTAAACTAATGAAATATAGAAGTCTTACCAAATGGAAAATAGTTAAGTAGAATCTTTGAAAAGGAAATGATGGTTTAGTGACATATAGTGTGATATTAATGCTTGTCTAGACTTTTCCATCAAAATATGACATCGAACATCAGTTTGGGGGAATTCATATTATATTTTAAAGGAAAATTCAATTTGTGCAGGTATTCTACCGTGAAAATCCAAATAATGTATATAATTTTGGAGTTGGGCAGTTTAAAATTTACTTAAAATTCCAAGTGGACTACAAGCAAACTTTTGTTCAGCTTGGAATAATGGAATTGAATAAAACTGAGCAAAGCAAGATGTAGGCAAATACAAAAAATGAAAAATGTAACTGGAGCACAATTTTACCATGAAATAAATCTCAAGGGCAACCTTACACTCTTAAGCTTGTTGAAATTTTATGGTTTTAGATGTACAAATATTTTATAAAGGGAAGCACAAATGCTCTCTATTTTCTATTTGTAAATAGTGAGGCCCTGATCTAACTGTGACACATTTTTATGTTAGCGATAGCCATGAAATGAATGAAAGCATTTTTATTCTCTGCCTCCAGAGCCCCAAGGACTAAAGACTATAATGTAAACTAGTAGTAATTAATGTAAACTAGTAGAAATTAAGTAGTATCACTTTTCTTTAAGACTGAGCTTTTGTTAGAGTGATGAAAGTAATGCAAGGTCTTTTAACTTAATTTAAAAACATCAGAATTTAAAATATTGCTAAATATTTAGAATAATTAGAAGACATTTTTTTCCTGCAACTGCACTTTCTCTTGCATAGGAGCATTAGTTAAAAAACTACTGTAAAATATCTGAAGCAATATAATAAAGTATTATTTCAAGGCAAAGGTCCAGTATCAGAACAGATTTGACTCAAAGTAAGCAGTATAACTTCCTGTGTCATAAAAGGGACAGGAGATGGAAGCCACTGAGAATATGGTTTCAACCATGTCACTGTTAATCAAATAGAAGGCAATAAATATATCAACAAGTATTTCATAATTAGATGTCCGATAGGCAAATTCAGATTGGAGTGTAAAAATATGAGAATCGGGAGCAATAAAGTAGACTCTTTTCCGGTTACAGGTTATGTATATTTCTAACAGCAGTCTATCACTCATAAATAACCAGGCAGTCTCCCTGGAACTTTGATATCTTTCCCTCATTTTTGTATTAAACTTTTTGGTTCCTGATCTATCTCAATTATAACCATTCGTTCTTGTCTCTTTTAGATTTTAATGGTTTGATATGTTATGGTTTCTTTATAAACTAGACTCAGTACCATGTTGATACCTTGAAATCAATAAAAATCTTTCATTTTTTTGCTCAATCAAGGGGAAAAATGTAGTTCTTGAATATCAGACCATAACTTCTCTATTCCAAGAGGACAGTCATTACTCTACTGTTAAGGAACAAACGTATGGTAACTAGACAAGAAAACTGAACAGCTCTTTTCTAGTTCTTGAACGTGTTGTTTTGGGGTTTTTTTGGAGGGGGAAGGGGGACATGAGTGTTTTGGCGTTTTTTTGTCTTTCACTTTATCTAATGCAAAGCTGTCACCAAGCACCACTGGGCATGACACCTTTGCCATGATACATAACATGAGCTAATGAGGTCCTGTCAAAGAATTTCGCAGTAAGAGCAAGATGTCAGTGTGATTACTGAATGCCTGCTTCACAATGTTTTGACAGGGAAAAGCTCATATTTCCTGGTATTACCACAAAATCCAAAGCATCTAGATCAAGGACTACTGCAGAAATCAGAAGGGTTGATGTATGCTGCAATAAAATAGGTTTTCAAACTGTCTAGAAAGGTAAATGCAGACTTGGCATTGGGAAGAGGTCAATGTATGATCAGTGAAGCTGGAAACTGGAGCCATGATGAAGCACTGCATTTTGTACGTACAGGCTTGTGCAGAAATGAAAATAAGGTGAGAGTGACAGCTGGGCATTTTCCAATGTGAAGTTTTTCTGTTGGAGAAAAATAATTTGCTGAAAATGGAAATATTCTGGGAGATGTTGATCTCTGTAGACACCATAGACACCTGTCTGGATTTTCTACAAAGTAGGTTTTATGCCTTGGAAGCTGACTTAGGCATCAGGATCTCAGAGATTTCATCAATTACTTCTTCAAACACTTGCTCATTCCTGAGTTCCAGGCACTCAGTCCTTCCAGGACACTGTGATGCAGCATGTGAAATGACTGGGAAGATCAGAGAGAGTATTGCCCTGAGAACTCAGTGCCCAAATAACTACCCACTTAGGAGCCCAGGCGACATAGCTGGCTTCAGAAATATGGACTCAGCCCTTGTAATGTTTTGCTTTTTAAAAAATGAAAATGGTAGCTTCTGAACTGCCATTAAAAAAAAAAAAAATCAGCTTTCAGAATTTCACCTCGATTTCTGATTCTTAAAAAGTAATAATATTTTTTTTTATGGAAGCAGAAACATGCTCCCTGACCAACTTCAAACAGAAATGTTGCCTTAAAAATGACCAGAGATGAGTGATAGGAAGACAATTTTTTTTTTTTAAAGCTATATCTAAAACAAAAGATGGGAAAGCTAAATGGAGGTGGACAAGCTGGAAATTATTATTACAGATGACCAGCTGGGTAATAAATGCAATAAAATGTATTAGTATTAATATGGCAGTGCAACCTTTTCAAAATATTTATACAGCAGGTAAAACAGAGCAATTTCATATCTCTGTTTTCTTTTTGTCTTTTCCCTTTGCATCAGCATCTCTTGTATTCAGTCTACAGCTGTGTATTCACATAGCATTTATTAGTATAACACTAAGGGCAGGACTACTCACAAAATGATAGTCCTCCTAGAGTGCCTCTCAAGGTTATCAGCTTTTTGGAACAAAACCCAGGGGTGAAATTCTGGCTTGATTTATATCAGAGACAATTATTTTTAATGAGAATGTTATTGCATTCTATTTTATTTTTTCAAGTGTTGTGCAGACCTATGAAATTAAGTAGTCTTATTATCCTATTTTTGGAGGCAGCAAATCTCATTCATTACCTTCAAGTTGACCAGTTTCTTTCAGTTCTTTCTGTTCTTTCTTGTGATTTCTTTAAACTTTTATAAATTGAGTTTTTTGGTCATGATGCAATTCTTCATTCCACACAGCTTTTCTGTGACAGGAGTTCCCTAGACTATGATTATAACTTCTCTGCATATCTGCCCTTTTATGCAGAACTCTCCTGAAAAATCTCATTTTCATTCTATGCAGTAGTCATTCTTCTGCCCTCCTTGCTGGCCACCAATTCGACATGTACTTTGTGATGTGCTTAATCATTGTCTAGTTCACTTGACATTGCAGTTTATTTAGTGTATTCCTGTTGTCGGGATTTTCCGACTTCGCATTCTATTCATCCTGACCGCTAACATTTCAACCAACATTGTTATTCACAGTCATCACCCACGAGCTGAGGTATTTCAATTCTTGTGTGATCTTTATATATTAGCTGAGGTATTTGAATGCTTGTGTGATCTTTACATAATTGAATTTTACTGGATTCTTTTTGTTTTTCTCATTGTAACATATTCTTCCTTTGCCATCCAGTTTTTGAACTGTTTTCTTCCCATGTAGATTTCTATCAGTCTAAGTCATTTTTCAGTTATTTACTTTCATAGTGTAATATGATCATAGACTCACAGAAAATTCTGCTGGAAAGAAACCTCAGAAGACATCTAGTCCAATTTCTTTTTTATGGCAGCTGTGAGGGCAGACCAGGCTGCTCTGGGCTGTATGCGATCTTGAAAACAATGGATGAAGACAACACATCCTCCTCATAACCAGGCAACCTGTTTCAACTGCCTGTCTGTACTTGTGGTGAAAGTTTTTACTTATATCTAGACTGAATTTTTCTTGTTTCAATTTACACCCATTGTCTCTTTTCTTCCCCCCACTCATTGCTATGAACAGCCTGGCTCCACCTTCTCAGTTTCACTCCATCTTCTTGTAGGTAGTCCCTTCTAAATCCCCTCAGCAGGATATTTTCCTTTTTTCGTTTGTCCACTGATGGCCACTGAACTGAAACCTTTGTGTTTTTTGGTCATTGACCATCATCTTAAAAACCTAAGCTAATGCCAGTATGTGTGATTTTTCTACTGCTTTACCTTTGCTGCAGTCACATTGTGTCCTTTGCTAGCCTTTTCACAGAGAAGTTGATTAATTTACTCCAGTCAGCTCTCACAGGATCGCTGTGCCATGTTTTAGACCATTTTCTCTTACCAGGAGGTAGTCAGACTGGGAAATGATGGCACTGTTGTTGCATTTAATTAAGCACTCAAATTTACCTTTCCAGTGTGTATTTTGGCAATAGTCAGGTGCTGGACCCTGACTGATGTTCTTTGGGCAGCCTCCTTCTGGTCTGAAGCCAAGATATTCACTACAGACCTTGCTATGTTTTCCTGGGCAGCCCATTGAGATCTATCATCAGGCACTGAACCTCTGGGATTTTATCCCACTTTTAGTTCAGTTCTGTCTTCAGTTCTTCCTCTTTCTTTTCAATGTTATGTATTTTTTGCATTTTATTTTGATTTTTTTTCTCCAAATAACTGCAGATAAAGATTGAGATATCACGTGTAATGTGAATGTCATCAACTAACCAAGCATAATATTTTTGTTTGTAAATCATAGTTGTTCTTCTCTTCGGCGGACATTTTACCTGATGTGTCACAGCTGCCTAAATCTGGTTATAGAGTGCCACATTTATATACCTTTACCTTAGTTTAGAACACCTTCCCATAACAATGAAAGTAATAGAAATGCAGTTTCTATATGCAGTTTGCAACATTTTCTATACATAAAATTATTCCTTAAACTTCCTTAGGCCAGCTTTCTGAGGCATATCTAAGAGACTAAATAGCTAAGAAAACCTAAAACCATTTATAAAATTAATTTTCTCTAATGTCCCCAGCTAAACAAAGGTCTTCCTTGGCATGTGCTCTGAGTGTCCCCATTTTAGGAATCCTGGAGTCAGGATTAGCAGAGTTATATGTGTGCACATTTAAAATACACTGCTTGGAAAAGTTTGATCCATCTCATTCATTGGCTTTTCACTGCTATACTGAGTGAACTATAGAAAATTCCTTCAGGATCTCCAGGAGGATTCAGAATATTTTGTTATTGACTTTGATATGTGTAGGTCTAAGACCTTTTCAAGAGCAGATGGACAGTTCTTTCTTTTCCTTTGTGTATAAATACAACAGTATTGCACCCTAGAATCAAACCCTAGGATCTGTGAGAGATTTAGCAGGCAGGTAGGTTCTGCATGCCAGCTGTTGAAAGGCTTTATTACACATAAAGAAGGCAAGTTATGATCAGCTCTACAGACTTTTGACCAGCATGCCAGAAAAGGATTCCTAAAAGTTGCAGCAAGCTGGTAATGAAACTGTAGGGGAGCTACTTTAAGTGCAGTTTGTCCTTCTCATGGAGTCTGATTGGCCGACCCATTAATTTTAGGGTCTTGCTGTGTTTTTGCTCTGTATAAATTTCTGCCGCAATTCTCTTAAATCATAAGATAATGATTTACTTTCAGAAGGTCACCCAGTAGGTGGCACTCCCTATCTGACTTAAAACCTAACCAGAAGCCAAGAAGGGAAACCCCATGGGAGACACAGGACAGGGCAGATGTGTCAAGCCTCACATCCTGGGTGGCAGACCTGTACCTTCATCTCCGTCCTTACTTTCCCACACAGCACAGAATCAGGGCATCTTGCATGCCTTTGCTGTTGCCCCACTTGCAGAGGAACATTTCCAGATTTCACATCCCTCTCTAGAAGCTTTATGCTGTGGTTTCTTCCCTATTGCATGGCCATGGTCTAGAAAAAGGCTAAAAAGTCAAACTGGCGCAAAGAAAAGTGGAAGTAGCAATAACCAGAAAAGAGCTGGAGAACTTAGCTGAAGGGTGAAGTGGAAGTCAGTGGAGTGTCTGTCTGAAGAAGGCTAAGCTAAGCTTGACATTTGAGTGAATACAGATAGATTAACATACACATACATCTGTCCCAAGATGTATAATTTGCATCTCACTCCGGTAGATTTTTGTGACCTTTTCAATATTTCACATTTTGCATAATTAACATATTTCTTCTGGTTAGAGAGGTTGAAAGGTTAGAAAGGTTGAAATCAGAGATAAATGGATCTCTCCATTGAGCCAACTGATTAAAAAGGGACGGTGTGCCACAAATTAAAATTATAATTAATGGAAAATATGAGACGGAAAAAAGCATCAGATATGAAACAAAATGTCAAGTACATAGAAAAGTTGACTGTCAGGTTGCTTCTGCTTAGCCCCTGAGTTTTTCTGTATTTTTGTAACACTTATCCTTTCACCTCCCATTTTTCCCACTGGGAAACATCTCCCTACAAGTTCTGTTGTCTCTGCATCTCCAATGGCTTTTCTATTCCCAGTTTCCCAAATAAATTTTCATAATGGAGCAATATGATGCGTGACCAAGGCAACCAAAAGTTATCTGCCATGTGAGAAATTTAAGTTCTACATTTTGGGAGACTGACTGAATGACAGTAGCATGCAGTATACAGTTAATATAATAATATATAATATACTTTATTTGTCGAGGCATGTTTGAAGAAACAAAAAGTGATGCTTCAGTACAAGCACTCATTTCTTCACAGCAAAACCCATCACAATAAACTTGTCTTCAGCTCCCATGCACATGTTGTGAGAGGTCTCCTCTGCTCTTTCCTTGTTTAATCTTACCACCCTACTTCCTTCCACTATGTACCCTTCCATAGTCATTCGCAAATGAAATCACCCCTGGACAAATCATGCAGGAGTTTTAAATGTAAGTGAGACTTTAATATATTTATCTACTACATCAGAACACATTACGGGGAATTCTCTTTGATACACTGCAGTGAATATTCCTTACAGCCTAAAAAGAGCTACAATTTTGCTTTCCTCATTGAAGATGTACTTCAGAACGATTCTTCATTCCTGAGTACATTTTTTAAACTCTAATGTGTTTAGAGTTTTAAACTCTAATGTGCAGCTGAATGTTCATATCATGATAGGTCATTCTACTAATGTTTTTATTCTGTTGATTTAGATTATTCTTCCTCACCTGTGTCCAATAAATTGGTGCCTGCCATTATGAACTGCATTTTATTTCATGCCTGTAAAACTGGGCTTATGAAATACAGAAACCCTGTATTTGATAAAGACGCATCGGAAATTGCCATATTAGAGACCTAAAGCCACTGTCTGGAGTTAAAGGACTGATAATTTGAGAAGTACAACAGGATTTTATTTTCTTGTATGATGCTGGTGATGTGCTGGTGTGTGCATATGTAATAGTATGTGTTCTGTGATACGAGAATCAGAAATCCTTATTTCTGATGGGCAGTAGTTACTCTTTTTATCATTCAGGGATGGACTTTTAGGGCAAGAACGTGTGTGTCCTTTATCACAGTCACCAAGAAAAATGACTAAACAGCCTGTGGTATGGCTCACAGCTATGAAGTGGGGGATCAATTGTAGCACATTTTCCACTTGCTGAGTTAAGCATTACAGATATACATATGTTGGATATTTGTGCATGTATATGGTATATGGTCCCGTTTTTTCAGTATGTAAATTCTAAATGAATTCTAAATTTATGATAAATAAAAATGAGAAAGTGCTGCCTCAAACGGCGGATTCCAGAATTATTCTGTCCTAGGTAACATGCCAAGAAACAGAGAACTACTGATGCTATTTCTATTATACTCATTACTGTCAGGCTCAAGCACTCAAAATAATAAGTTGTAGCTCATTTTTGCGGAATTGTGACCTTATATCTTCTTAATTTGCCTGTCATTTTTTAATCTTTTACATTTTTTTAAAGCTTTTCTCAACCTATATAAACTGGATACACATACCTATGTGTACTTTTGTATATTCATGTCTAAGTATGTGAAAGTCTGTGCATAGTTCTTACTTTTCCATATATGTATTAATTCCAGAGGAAAATCATTCCCAGTTGTACACACCTGACATGTCTGTTTTCCATATCCTGGCTGGCAGAAAATAATTTGATCTGTTGGGATCATGATAACAGGGAGCTATATGAACTCTTTCATGTCTGCATGTGTATTCTGAATCTTCCATTTACAATGACCTCTATTGTATTTTAGATCTTTCAAAATGATCTGATTGAACAGCTTTGTGGTGAAAATTAAAAATAGACTAATTATTTAGTGGTTATCACATATTAAATTTCAAGTTAGTATCTTAACTCAATTTATGGGCAGTGTCTTCATTTTAGAGACTGACAGGTCTGTAATTATAGTTCGTATAATTTCATCCTTTTTTTCCCGGCAAGAAAAAATATGGAGGCTACATGTAGAATCCATCGTTAACAGTCTAATTAAAAAAAACCCAACAAAATTTCTTCAGTATCTGACTGTGTTACATTTTAAAATTATTTTTTCTTATAATCTGTAAGATAAAAAAGTCTTGTTATCTTCACTTTACACATCAAAAAATGGCAGAAAATAGAGAAGAGAGATTAAGGTCCAGACTTCAAAAGGTTTTAGTTAAAAAAAAATAAAAAATCTGACTTGTTCAAGGTCATATGGGAAATCTGGAGCAAAGTAAGGTGTCAGATTCCAGGCCAGTGCCCACCATACATTGTATAATAGGCTAGGTAATTCACTGCTAGAAGAGATTACTGAAATCCAGTAATGGGTTTGCATGGCAAGGTTCTGGTAGTGGAGGGGGGGGCATAGGGGTGGCTTCTGTGAGAAGCTGCCAGAAGCTTCCCCCATGTCCGACACAGCCAATGCCAACCGGCTACAAGACAGACCCGCCGCTGGCCAAGGCAGAGCCTGTCAGTGACACCTCTGTGATGACATGATTAAGAAAAAAGGG
>NW_010315574.1:28386-33323 GCF_000700745.2 Antrostomus carolinensis
CATGGTGGAGCAGAGTACCACATGTAGCCTGTGGAGGAGCCCACACTGGAGCAGGTGGATGCCTGAAGAGGGCCGTGACCCTGTGCAAAACCATGCTGGAGCAGGTTACTGGCAGGACCTGTGGCCCCATGGAGAGAGGACCCCACGCTAGAGCAGGTTTGCTGGCAGGGCTTGTGAACCCGGGGGGGGCACCCCATGGAAAGGACCCACACTGGAGCAGTTCGTTAAGAACTGTCAGTCATGGGAAGGACTCACGTTGGAGAAGTTCGTGGAGGACTGTCTCCCATGAGAGGGACCCCACGCTGGTGCGGGGGAAGGAGTCCTCCCCCTGAGGAGGAAGGAGCGGCAGAAACAACGTGTGATGAACTGACCTCAACCCCTATTCCCTGTCCCCCTGTGCTGCTGGGGGGAGGAGGTGGAAATCGGGAGAGAAGTTAAAATCGGGAAGAAGGGAGGGGTGGGGGAGGTGTTTTAAGGTTTGGTTTTATTTCTCATTATCCTCTTGTCTGATTGGTAATAAATTAAAATTCTTTCTTTTCCCCCCCAAGTCGAGTCTGTTTTGGCCATGCCAGTGATTGGTGAGTGGTCTCTCTCTGTCCTTATCTCGACCCATGAGCCTTTCATCATGTTTTTCCCCCCCTGTCCAGTTGAGGAGGGGGAGTGATAGTGTGGGCTTTGGTGGGTATCTGGCATCCAGCCAGGGCCAACCTACCACAAGTCCCCTTAGGGAAAAGTTAAAAAATAAAAAGAAATAATATCCTTTAGAAAAAAGAGTGTTAGTTGTATAAAGGTTTGAACCTGCATTCAGTTCTAAACAGGTTTTTTGGGGAACTGAAAGTACACAGTATTTTGCAGGACTGTTCACCTACAAGCAAACTTCAATGTTTCACTCCTTGTGCTGGTCCTCAGAAATACGTGAATGCTTATTATTCTGTCAAATGAATGCCTGCTACAGGGTACAATCACTCTTCCAAGCATTCTTTATTGTAGGCTGTCACTCCTGTATTTGAATTTCACTTTTTTCTCTGAATAAACTGAGTTCTGTACCCAGATTTTTCCTAACTTTCTGAGAATTTGAGAGGTCTCTTAATTAAAGATCAATTTTTCCAAGCATACCCATCTCAAAGCTTCCTCAGGTCTTAGACCCACTGTTTTTCTTATGTATGGGTCTGAGTCTGTTCCCAA
Organism: Antrostomus carolinensis; assembly: GCF_000700745.2. Taxonomy (NCBI): domain Eukaryota; kingdom Metazoa; phylum Chordata; class Aves; order Caprimulgiformes; family Caprimulgidae; genus Antrostomus; species Antrostomus carolinensis. The sequence continues at coordinate 29,572 of NW_010315574.1, forward strand.
CAAAGAAAAAACAGTTAGCATATTTTTATTTCTCAAATTCAAATCAAACATAGGAAACAACAAACACAAATGCTGAATTCAAGGCTTTGCAAATGCAAAAGCTTATATATAAAACTACACTAGAAGATTTTTTTACAATAATATTATGAACTATTCAGGAGGTTGTATTATTTTAGGGAATACAGATCATCAGAACAAAAATTAAGCATGTAAATCCTGTGCATTCCTAATAGAAGGGTGGCTAAACGAGAAATACACAGAAGTATCACCAGTCTTTTATTTGATGAAGTTTCCTTTTCAGGACCAGAACACCACCATTATTTGCTACCTTTGTTTTTCTCTGCCTGTTAGAGAAATCCAAGCTTTCCGTAATCCAAAATGGAAAAAAAAATAAAAAGGAGTCTATCAGTCCATTTCTTGTATGAGGTGCTGATGTACTGATGATGGGCCAAAGTACAAAACTTAATGTGCAAAGAGCTTGTAGTGTCCTCATTGTTACTATTTCTAGGGCTAAAAATTACACAACAATCTTTGATATTCTGCACATTACCTATATGGCAAGCATTAGTTCACCAGGTGAATAGCACATTCACTTTCTATTCTTCTCTAACCTAATAGAATACTCAATATACAAGATTATCTTTCTAAGTGTATAACTGCGTATTAGTGATTTTGTTATAAAACTTGGTCCTTTAAAACTTTTGAGAGATTATTATAACTTCTGAACCTGCTGAGCTAAAGGAGTAGTAGAGGTTGTACAATGTGCTCTGCAGTGTACAAATGACTGTGGCAACTTTTGCTTTAATTTTATATCTAGGCTGTGCTTTGGAGGGGCAGCCTGTGAATTATACATTGCTTTGAAAGACATACATTATGTAGGCATGACTGTAAACTATTAGTCATGTATATTCTCATGATTATAATGCACTTTTTCTTCTTGCCCCATGTTGCAGGCTGAGTAGCCAGCCAGGTGGCTGGGAATAGGTGCTCCTCCTCTGCATGCCAGGGAGCTTGAGCAGCAAAAGCTTCTCTCCTAGGTAAAGCAGGTCTGCATTATTTTGCACCTCAGTGACAAAAGTAAGCTGGAATTTAATTTATTTTTCAAAACTCCTTTTGTATATTACCTCCTTTGATGCAGTATTGAAAATGAAAGTAAGAATCTTATTCAAAGTGGTTTTATAGTAAGTTTACTTTATCCATGGTCTGATCATTAAATAGTAGGGTGTATAACATAGAGTATCCCTCATACAAAACAGTATTTTTACGCTTCAATGAGAGATCTGCCTTCAAAACCTTGGAAGATTGGTAACAGTCATTTGTTCCGAACAGCACTAGAAAGCTTTAGTCACCCAGAGTGATTGGATAACCAAGAACTAAACATTCATTAAGGTCACCTTAACTATTTTCCTGAGCATTTACTTGTAGCCTGAAAGTAATAATTTCCTCCCAACAATTATTAGCATAAGAGAAAGGTACTACAATTGACATCCCACAGAGGCTTCGTAAATACCCCATCTTACACAAGGAAGTTGTTTTGTCTCTACCTAATTAAGACTATAGAGAGGTGGTCTGTATGCCCACTCGTCTCTAACGTTCCCTGCTCCACTGAAAATGTATGTTGCAAAATCAAAGTCTGAGAAGTTAGGAAATATTGCAGCTGAGATTATTTTTGTGAATAGTAAATCTCTAGCTACTTGAATTCAAAGTATTTTTACCGCTGATCCAGAAGGATATTTCTTTCTAGATCCTGATGACCTGTGGTATTAATGGGTCCCAAATTCCTTTAAGAACTTGTAAGAACTCCTCCAGTGAGGAGCATGTAAGACAACCCCAAAAGTGTCCTCATTCTCCCCCTCTTTTCTGTGGGTTTCTTCTGGAGTATAATTATTGTTAGACAACAGAGCAGATACAGATCTGAAACAGGCATACTGCAAATATCTGTAGGCTTTCTGGAACAACACTAGCATCTTTTTGCAGTGTATATGGCAACGATCAAGTATGAACCCTATAGTTTTATCTTCATTCAGTATTACAAAGAGAAAATACAGAAACAAGAAGAAAGTTTTTCTTTCTCCCTTAAGACAACATGTGCAGCCTGAACGTCAAAGATGATGACTGAAAAAGAAGCAAAAGGACACATAAACTCTGCTAACTTAAAGATATTCAGCAACGTTTCAGTTGGATAATTGGCTGACGTCATTTACGAAAGCCACAGATCATTTCCATTTAATGGGAAGGGGATACCATGGCAACAGAGACTCTGCTCTTGTCATCCTTGGTTCCTGAAGCTGGTGAGGTCACTTCAGCCAGCCAGTGCTGCCACAAGCCCCCGGAGCACTCTGCTTTGCTCACAGTGATGTCACAGCTCGTGCGGAAAGCTTCTTGTGTGCCTTCTGCATTCACCTGTTTGGTAAAGAATGATATTTTATGGAAGCTAGTGGTAAATTATGCTTAACATGATACTGATGCAAAAAAATCAGCCTTCTAGAGTTTGTAAGAGCTGTGTATTGTTCTCTTAAGCCTGATGGGATTTAAAGTGGGTCCTCAGGTCTTTTTAAAAAGGAAAAGAATAATCTTAAATACTACCTTACTGTTACTCACTGCATGAAAAGTGTGTTCTCAAGAGAAACCTCCATAACAAGCATTTTCTTGATGCATCTCACTCAGTTATCAGATGGCCCTACCAAGCCTTTCTGCATCTTTCATGCCATTAAAAATTCCAGAGTTAATTTATTTCAACCCTTTCTCCCAAACTCTTCAGCTCTGTTAGCACAGTGTTCTCTGTACAAACCACCCCTGCTTGCTCTTTGTTGCTGTAGTATATTAGGCCAGTCTTGGCTCTATAAATTCTTTTTTTTTTTTTTTTCACAGGCTTGGCCATATCTTTGTCTCAAATACACTTCTGGCATTTATGGAATCCTCCCTTTTTCATAGATCATAAAGGTAGAAGGTACTGTTGTTTTAATCTGTTTTACCCTCCCAGATAAAACATATAATTTCTCTGAAAAAGATTGCACTTGAACCATAAAACTTTGCTTGTGCTGGAGCATCTGCCCCAGGCCTTTCTGATAGCTCTTGGTAGGCTTCTCATATATTGCCAGGCAAATATTTTGAGGTAATATTTTCCTCATTTTCTGGACTATTTGTCTGCTGGCATTATTTCTGATAGTACCTCAGTAGTAAAGGTCTGCATAGCAAACTGTATGGTTTATCAAAGGCGGCTGGGTGCCACGCTGGTTGAGTAGCCTGAAGGTCATCACCTGCAAGCAATTCTAGTGTGCAGCATCTCTCTGCTGCTGTCTTAAAAACTTTGTTCCTGGAACAAATGCTGCAAGGCACAAATACGCTTAAGTTACATCTGTTTGCTTTATTTTATGTGTAGTTGGAATATGTAAGCCAGTGATAGACTGACTCATTTTTTTTAATACATGAATTAGTGATCCAGAATGTAAGTTTAAAAATAAATTTATGTAAACTAAAACAAAGCTTCATTAGCTTTTGAAAATTCTAAGTTTTTGGAAAATAGAAACTTATTTTTCACTTCTGTTTTCCTCATGAATAATACATAAATCTACATCTATTTATAAACTTAAATTCTTCATTTGAAATATGAGTTCATTGACCAAATTATAAATAAAAGCAAAATAGGTTTTTATTTCTAATTTTATTCTCCTATTACAAGGAGACTATGAAAATGCAAATGCATTTCTGGTGATTGACTACACTGTTTCCAGCTTTATATTTCATAGGGA
>NW_010315574.1:33344-34121 GCF_000700745.2 Antrostomus carolinensis
AATCCCCAAAAACCACCCCAAGCTGGCAAAAGAACATGTTCTGGAATAGGATTATTCCACTATCAAATTAATGTGAGTTTCCAACCATTTTCGTGTGTGCATGTGGAATATAGCTCTATTACAGCAGCTTTTTTATTGCAAAGCTTTTAAAATATGACTCATGGGTGTTTCATCAGTGGAAACATTTGTAAAAGATGTCAGAATATTTTTTGTTTTCAATATGCCTGTTAACCCCGATTTCAAGTGTTTATATATAGATCACATTCAATAATTTCTTGATTCAAATCATCTGAAAGTAAATTGATGTGGACAAAAATCACTTCATCTCATTTTTTTGTACAAGTTTCCATATGGCATCTGTTACAGAATAGAGACCAATTATGGATGTTACTGTAGAAATTGAATTTTAAACATTTTTTGTTTAAATATCTGACATCAGAAGAGCATGTAAATGCACACTTCAATTAAATACAGACATTCAAAGTTAAATATGTGACTAAAAACTTGTACACACCAGAGGTTAAATTAATGATAAAAATTACCAGTATCACTGTGAATTCAATGACCAATGACTAGTTGGGATAAGGTCTTTACTGAAAAAGTAACAGCAACAACAAAAAATAATAATAATATTAAAAGTTGTTAAGGTATACCTAATATCATTATGCATGCTGAAATGACCATTTATTTTATTAAGAAACATGTCAATAGCACAGAATCACAGAATGGTGGGGGTTGGAAGGGACCTCAGGAGATCATCTAGTCCAACCCCCCTGC
>NW_010315574.1:34222-34510 GCF_000700745.2 Antrostomus carolinensis
TCCCAGTGCTCCGTCACCCTCACAGGAAAGAAGTTTTTCCTTAAGTTTGTCTGGAACTTCTGGTGTTCCAGTTTTTGTCCATTGCCCCTTGTCCTGTCACTGGGCACTACTGAAAAAAGCCTGGCCTCATCCATTTGTCCCCCTGCACTTCAGGTATTTATAGACATTGATAAGGTCCCCTCTCAGTCTGCTCTTCTCCAGGCTGAAGAGTCCCAGCTCTCTCAGCCTGTCCTCATATGGCAGATGCTCCAGACCCCTAATCTTTGTGGCCCTCCACTGGACTCTCTC
>NW_010315575.1:0-1324 GCF_000700745.2 Antrostomus carolinensis
TTCTATGATTCTATGATTCTATGATACTGCAGGGTCCAAACAGGGAAAACAGAGATTCCCTACAGCTACAGCAGGAGAAAAAAAGTAAAGGATTGGGAAGGAGAAAGAAATCACTGTAGAAATTCAAGGTCACAGTTTTATTTTGGGTTGAAATCTTCTCATGTGAGAGTCTAGTCTTAGCAAAAAATCAATTTATGTCTCTCTTTTTCACCTTTATGGAAGCTGAACATTTTTGTTTGTTTGTCTGTGTCTATAAAAAGTCCATAAAGTGATTAATCAAGGAGTTTCCTTGGCACCTCCCCAGTTTAGTGCACTGAAACAAGAGCATGAACAAAGGTGTGGTGCTGTCAGTGGTCTGGACTTGCCTGTGCCAGGGGAAATGCCGTTTTTCCCAGCTTGCCAACACACACTGTGCTCACCCCGTGCACCTTGCCCACCTCTTATCCAGTTCAAGTGTTACATCAGCACATAGCACTGACCTGGAAACAAATCATTCCCTGCCTCCTCACCAGAAAAGGTAGAAACTGGTCCCAGAGACCACACTCCCATCTGCCCACCCTCCTTCCAAAACATTGATTTTAACAGAGTTGACAACATGATCAACATTTTTGCCAGTGATTTCACTGACAAGCTTTATTATAAGTAGGAAAGATTAAAAAAAAGGGATTAATGATCCATCCTAGACCTTACCTCATGAATTAGTATTTCTGTGACTTTGGCAGCTCCCAGAATGTGCCCCAATATACATTTTTTTTCCCCCTTATAACAGGAATGTGGCATTCAAACCTCCAGTCTAGACTGTTTACCATGACTTAGAGAAAACCTGTCCCTGCTCATGTGACAAGTGTCTCATCCAGGCACATGACATGATGTCACTGTCTACAGCAGCCAGATGACCTGATGAAAACCACTGACTTCACAGGTGTCCTACGGCTGCAGGCACAGGCTGTAGCATATGGTGCTCACAGACAAACGGGGCACTGCAGCGAGGCTGAGTCTCTCTGCTGTAGATACTTCCCTGCTGATAGCTGCGCACGTGGGGTTTTGAGGACAAAGAAGGGGTTCTGCACCTGGGTCGGGGCAATTCTAAGCACAAATACAGGCTGGGCGATGAGTGGCTTGAGGCCAGCTCTGAAGAGAAGGACTTGGGAGTGATGGTGAATGAGAAGCTCAACATGAGGCAGCAACGTGCGCTGGCAGCACAGAGACAATAACCGTGTCCTGGGCTGCACCCAGAGCAGCGTGGGCAGCAGGTGGAGGGAGGGGATTCTGCCCCTCTGCTCCGCTCTCCTCAGACCCCACCTGCAGTGCTGCCTCCAGTGCT
>NW_010315575.1:1586-6573 GCF_000700745.2 Antrostomus carolinensis
GTTTAGATGAGATATGAGGAAGAAATTCTTTGGTGTGAGGGTGGTGAGACAGTGTCCCAGGTTGCCCAGAGAAGCTGTGGCTGCTCCTCCCTGGAAAAAAACTCTTTATGGCAAAAAAATCCCCCAAAACCCCCACGCTCTCCCGTCGTCTTTTTAAAGGATCCCGCTGCGCGCATGCGCAAGGTCGGTGTTTGCCGGGCCCGCCATGTTGGAGAAGGGCAAGGGTTGAGGGCAGGAGGCCCCGCCCCCTCGCGCGGCTATAAAAGGGCGGGCGCGGGCGGTCGTGCTCCAGTGAGGCCACGGGCTGTGGTGGCGTGTGGGGTGTGCTGAGGGGAGCGGGTGTTTTCCTTTCTTTTTATCCTTTTTTTGCATATTAGTACTCCCTCTTGGGCTGCTCTCTGTGTATTGAAGGTGGGATGAAATCTAAAGTACCCTGCAGCAGGTGCTGGCCAAGGGGGGATCACCAGATATTGGAGGGTCCCAGGGACACCAAGGGGTCTTCAGGGCCTGAGGGAGTGAAGGAAACCCACCCTGAGCCTTCTCTGTGTGTCGCTGCTGTGTGTTGTATCATAGAATGTTGTGAGTTGGAAGGGACCCACAAAGATCATTGAGTCCAACTCTTGCCCTAGCATAGGACAGTCACAAGATTCAGACCACATGTCTGGTGGTATCTAAATGCTTCTTTCATTGAAGGCAAATGAGCAAACAGGCTTGTAGACCTGAAACAACTTCTTAGAGTTTTTCCTGTTCAGAGTTAGAAATAAGATGGGAAAATGCAGGCTGAGAGATCTCAGAGGAAGGCTGTGTGGTCTGGTGCTCCTGGTCACAGCAGTGTGAGTCAGGAGAACAACCAGAGGACTCAAGATAATGGTTTAGGTGTGTAGGAGTGCTGGGCTTCAAAAAGAAAGGTCTCTCTGTTTGCAGGAGAGATTAATAATCCTGAGTAGATGAGCCTGTGTGTCTCGGGGCTCATCCAAACTCTTGGCAAGAGTTACAGCCTCATGAAATGCAGCTGCTTGTGATGGGAAGCACCAGCTGCTTTGCACTGGGAAGGGGTGGAAGCTGTAGGGAGAATTCAAAATATTGTAGCAACAATGGCTTCAGAAACCTAAATAGTGAAAAATAACAAGTTGGTTTGTTTTTTCTTTCCTGTTCTGGGCACACAGTCAGGTCTGGCTCTGTCTTACGGCACAATGCTTCACTGGGGAGCATCGATTTGAGAAGGACAGCTGTAGGTGTTGAGTGCTTTCCTGTTTCTCTTCTGCCTGCTCAGCTTCAGCCCCCAAAGTGACTCAAACTTGTAGCTAAAGTTCTACTTGCTACAGGGCATGAACCATTGGGAAGCAACCGTTATTTACATAATTGTATAGAGTGGATCTCTTTCGTATCTCAAAGGGCAAAGGAGGTGTTAGTTTATGGTTTAGAGTGTTGTAAAACGAACTTAGTGCCCGCATTCTCCACCACGGGAGCATGCGCTGTGCTTCGGCGTTTCCCATCGTTGCCACATCCCATAGTTTCACCCCCACATCATCCCAAAGTTCTCATGTAAAAGTAGTAGATGCAGTTACAGTGGGCACTTTCACTTGCACCCATTTCAACGTGGTTTTAAGGTCATGCCCAGAGATAACCCTCCTATGCTTTTGAAGAGCTTTCATAAGCTCATATACGTCTCTTTCTGGGGAAGATGCCTGACTTCCCCTGTTTCCCACACAAACTCCTGGAGACTGGGTAGCAGCAAGACTAAAACAATTCTAGGGAATTCTGAAGATCAACTTTCCAGTCTTTTAAACGCTTTGTACTTAAATATGGCACTGAGCTCTCAGCAAACAGATGGTTTGACCTTCCTCCTGTCTGCCTTGTCAGAGCAGGTTGAGCTGCGAGTCGCTGAGTGTTTGTCTGGGAGCGGAGCAAGGTGGCTGTGCCATCTGGCGCGTGGCTCCGGATGCTCTGGATCGTGCTGATTGTCAGCTTTTGGGATGGATCTGCTGTCGATACAAGCACCTCCCTGGCAGCACCTGTGTGGTTCAGAGCCCAAGGGATGAGAAGTGGCTCTTGGAAGAGCAGAGGTTTGGTCTGGTGGTGTCGTGCCATCAGATGCAATCACGGAATTCAGAGTAAAACTCTACATTTTAAGGAACAGTCCTGCAATGGCTGTGACAAATGACTGGAGCAGATCAAATTGAGTTTGTTCTGCTTATGTCCGTGGCATTTAAAAGCCAGCGGGCTGAGCGGTGTATGTTTGTATTGCGTCATCATGCCAAAGTTGACTAATTGATGGGACTGGTAACAGTTGATGTGAGAGCATTCAATGCCTTGGGAAGATGAAGAGGACCCCAGGGAGCCTTTGGCATCTGTCAGTGACGCTTTTGAGAAGGAGGAGAATCCAGATTGCTGTGCAGAGTGTGACCTGGGCTGGTGTTTGTAGCCAGGGCATGTGGGTGAGTCTTCTGGTCTCTAAAAGGACCAGGTATTTTTGAGTCGCAGCCCATTTTGTGCCTCAGTTTTGCTGTGGTAGAGGAGAGGCAACGCAGGTTGGAGGCACGGGGCGAGTTGCAGCTCTGGATTTATAGAGGGACCCATCTGGCTGGGCTGGGTTGGTGTGAGATGTACCATTTTCTCTGACCAAGAAAATGACTTGTTGATCAGATGGCAGGGCGGCGGGGTTTCGGTGGAGGTGTGCTTGGAGGACCATGTGCACAGCAAGGCAGCAGACCTCCCCTTCTGTCCCTGGTCTGTCTCAGTGTCTGGATGAGTCATGTCCCTTCTGTCCCTACATGCAGCCAACAGGAGAGATTTGAGATTGAAATGGGAATTTGGGCTGTGCTGGTACAACCCACACTGGCGCTGAATGTGGCTCAGAGCCAAAGGTTCCTGCTCCTTCTGGACAAATAACTTTTGTCTTTAACAGGCAGGAACACACTGAGCACCAGGCTGCTTACTGCATCCCTTTTCCCGGCCATATCCCCTGGGATAAACCACCAAATCCTGGTGTCCTGTGGAGACAATACCCAAAATAAGGTCATGGAAAGGGGAGGGAGGGATGAACCCTGCAACACGCTGGCCAGTGCGCCTGGGGAGCTGGTGGTAAGAAGAGCACATGGACAAGCTGAGGCTTTTTATAATCAATGGCTTGATCAGCCTTTAATCTCATGGAATCCTGGGGAAGCCCTGGGCGAGGCTGGATGGAGAGAGGTGAGAACTTTGGCTAACAGTGCAACAGGGAATCCTCAGGGCTTTAAAAAGTCACCAATTACAGGATAAAATAGGTTTGAGTCCAGTGTGGGTTGTTGCAGAACTAGTAGCAATGTTTTGGGGGTTTTTTTGGGGAGAGGTGATGGTCCTCAAAGTCCTTCATTCACGTGCAGCAAACCTTTAGCAGTGGGAGTTGGGGACAGTGGTCATCTCTTCACGTCTCTGAACAGGAAACAAGCAAGCGTGGGTTTGCAGAGCTGGAGTTGTGGATTTCTGCAGAGCTTCACAAGAGGGCAGAAAGCGGCTGCAGAAACGCGTGTGGCTCTGGGAACCTGACAGTGACTTTCTGATGGAAGATTCTTAGGGATGCTCTGGTGTGCTCGGAGACAGAAGCATATTGCGGATTTGCCAGCAGAGCTGGTGTAAACATGTAGAGGAGAGGGAAAATGAGAGGAACATCCCTGCTGTGAGCACCCTGTGTGAACAGTTGTGTACTTCAAATGAGCAGAGTTACAGCTGCCGTCATCCACCAGGACCCATCCCCACTCGCAAAGGGGGATTTATTCCAGACATGAGTATGGGGGAAACTGGGAAGGAGAAATGATGCTATGGGAGGGTGTTTACTCAGGGTTGTGGGAGGTTGGAGAAGGGATGGTTGGATGTGGTTGTGTGGCTAGGAAGAAATATTAGATAATATTAGATATTAGGAAGAAATTCTTTGGTGTGAGTGTGGTGAGACAGTGTCCCAGGTTGCCCAGAGAAGCTGTGGCTGCTCCTCCCTGGAAGTGTTGAAGACCAGGCTGGATGAGGCTTTGAGCAACCTGGTCTAGTGGAAGGTGTCCCTGCTGCTGGCAGGGGGGTTGGGACTGGATGAGCTTTAAGGTCCCTTCCAACCCAAACCCGTCTGGGATTCTATGATTCTAGTTGTTCCCTCACTTGGCTAAAGTTCAGCCCCTCTTGTCCCAAACACGCTGCTCTTCCAGTTTCCAGCAATTCCCAAGCAGGAATTGTGATTTACACCAGTGTGCTGGTGGGAGGGAGAAGATATGTTCTCCCTGGTGCACGTGAACCAACAGCCATCACCAGATGTACATGGTGGAGTGTCCAGGGAGACCCATCACCTCGAGTGTGGCTCTCAGGGTGGCTGATCTTTCCTTTGCTGCTGTGGCTGGGTCAAAGCAACCAGCCTTGGCCCTGAGGAGCTCTGTGTTTGCCAGCATCAAGGAAGCTGTGAGAGGAATTTGTATGTGCAAAACTAGAGTCATCACCCACGCGCACAGGTGCCCAACCCCTGCTTCCCCAGCTCCTGTCAGGGTATCCAGGGCGTTTTGAGATGTCCATCCAACCAGCCTCGCTGGTGAAACTGAGGCACAGGGCGATGCTGTGGCCTTAGTCTGGCGCCATAGGGAGAAGCAGCCAGCAGTCCCCATTGTCCTTTCCTCCAGGCTGTGACCGAGCCCCAGGCAGATCTTCTGCCAGCACCAGTGTCAAATGAGCATCTTTCAATCTTGACAAGGAGAAGGATGCTGGGAGTGCTGATTTTTTCCCTCCTACTCTCTTTCTAACAAGCTCACTGCACCTTGCGCTCTACCTACTTGCTAACAGGTTTCTCCAGGGCTGGGATGGATGTTTTGTGTTGTTTTCCTTTTTTCCCTGCTTTTGAAGCTGAGGAGATGACCTCAGGATCTGGATATTCTGGATATTCATAGAATCATAGAATGGTTTGGGTTGGAAGGGACCTTAAAGATCATCTAGTTCTAACCCCCCTGCCATCAGCAGGGACAACTTCCACCAG
>NW_010315575.1:6759-13374 GCF_000700745.2 Antrostomus carolinensis
GTCTAGTGGAAGGTGTCCCTGCTGCTGGCAGGGGGGTTGGAACTGGATGATCTTTAAGGTCCCTTCCAATCCAAACCATTCTATGATTCTATGATTCTCAAAGCCTCTTGCTCCCCTCCATTGATCTGTCTGTAGGAACAGCCCAGGAGTCTTGACTCACATCTTCCCCGCTGCCTGTAACCCCCAGACAACACCCACCCACTGGCTGCTGGAGCAGATGGTGACCCATGGCACGATCTTGGCACGGTGACTCGTGCCAAGCAGACGGCCACACGAGATGAGCTTATGGTGTCACCCCGCAGGGCAGGGAGCGCTCCGAGTTATGAACTGGCACAACGGGGAGCGGGGAAAGGATGAATCCAGCACACCAAGAATTCATCTTCCCCTGCTTAAGTGCAGGGTTTTGAGTTAAAAACTTAAGGTTTAAGGTTTTACATCAGTTGGGTCTGGGATGGTGTCAGTGGGAATGGTGGTACTGCCACAGGAGGGGTTGTGACAAAAAGGGGTTTGGAGACTGGGGTGGCTCTGGGGACAGGCAGCATTGGGGGATTTTTAGGAACAGACAGTAATCGTAGAATAATTGAATAGTTTGGGTTCAAGGGACCTTAAAGATCTTCTAGTTCCAACCCCCCTGCCAGCAGCAGGGACACCTTCCACTAGACCAGGTTGGGGATCCACATGATCTACACATGACACTTTTTTATTCCTCACGTGATAATTACACTGAAAAGTCTCCCTGAAATCAATGCTGTGTTGATGTAACTGTCATTATTCTTCATTGTGCAGGTGATCTGCTGGGAAGAGGCTGGGGAAACGCAGCAGGGCTGCTTGGACCTGGGCATGAACTAAACATTCTGCAAAGCCCAGTCTTACCGCTTAAACCCTAATCCCCAAATCAGGTGGGATTTGCCTGGGATGTCCTGGCATCCAGACTGACTTCCAGAGAAGCCAGATCCAGAGTTGATGGCACCTGGGCCACTAGTTTTGCCCGGTTGGTGACTCTGACTTGGAGGTGGGACTTACTCACATGGATCTGCTTTAGGAAATCAGTGCCAAAGTGTTTAAAATAATTTACAGGCCAGTTTCACTTTTCAGTTGTGTTTTTTTAAAGGAACTAAAAATGAATCTTTAGTTGTAAAGCAAAATAAAAACACTGCCACCCTTCATTCCACTTATTTTACAGTAGCTGCCATTCTTTAGACAAAGCTTAAAATAACCATGAACATACCAGTGAAAATAAACGGGTGAGTCATGGTTTTTAATGCAGGATTAGGAGTATTGCTCTTGGCTCTCCTGCTGTGTAACATCTCATGCTCTCTCAAGCAGATACAAGGTTTTGGCCAGCCTGGTGAAAGAAAATTTGGGATCTATCAATTCCAGGTCCTACTGAATGAGAACTGTGCAAGGAAGGTTTTCAACCAGGGACTTTATTTCTGGCACTGTGGTGTGACCTGTGAGTAGGAGTTGGGTTTGTGCCTTGCTCTTTGGCTATGCAAACCTGATTTTGAGGGGTTAAATGAGGAAACTCACTCAAATACTCATCTCCAAAGCTGCTGTGAGCTGATCTGGCTCCTGCACTCCTCTCTGCTTCCCCATTTGTGGCTTTCCTCCATGGGGCTGCAGTGGGGAGAGGAGGAGGATGGTAAAAGCACAGCAGTTTCAGTTTGATGGGCTTCAGGCTGCATGTGGTCTATCATCTGCTCCTTGACTACAAAGACTCTGAACTTCCTATTAGGTTGGACTACTGCTGCTGGCATTTGGCTCTGCAGTTGGACACAGAGCGGGGACACTAAGGTGTCAGTAAAATCACATCTCAACCATCTGTGGGGCTGCTGGAGAGGGTGGAAGGAGCAGCTATGGAAGTGGAGAGCAGTGACCCATGGTGATGTGCTCTTGGGCATGGCCGCCACCTCACTGTCTGTCCAAGTCAGCTCACTGTACCCAAAGCAAAGGGAATTTGTGACCAGCAGGACAGATGTTGGACTTTTCACTCATGGAGGTTTTAGGGTGGTTTAAGGAGATACCAATGAACCTCTGTGGAGCAACTGTGGTCTCCAGGGTTCATAAAGACTTTGACAGCCCAGCTCTGCTGAATCTTGCTGGTACTCTGGAAGGAGCTACCTTTCTGGCTGCCTGGAGGTGACTGTCCATGCAGGAGGGACAGCTTAGTGCTTACATGTGTCTGCATCCCACTGTGGCAGTGGGCTTCACAACCCCCAGATGACAGTGACTGAAGTCAGGCAGTGACATGTGGCAGCGAGGGAGGCGAGAGGCAGTGGCAGCTGGCTGTGTTCTGTGGTGGGGGGACAGCAACTAGAGCCTGCTGGCCTTTTGTGAAAGGACAGATCCAGGCAATCAGGGAGGACTCTGGGAGAGACAGTGTAGCCAATGTGGAAGATGCAGAGCGAGGATTCCAGCAAGCAGGTGGTCAAGGACCTTTCTGAAGGACCTTTCTGAAGGACCTGAAGTGAGATGTGAAGCAGAACCTCCCCATCTGTGTTCAGGTACAACCCTGCAACTGGGCACATCCCAAGACCCCCTCTGTGAGGGTGTTGAGTGGTGCAAGGTGGAGCTCAGCTCTACTTGAGGTGGCTTATGCTGTGTCTGGGTATGGACTTCAGCATCATAGAATCCCAGACTGGTTTGGGTTGGGAGGGACCTTAAAGCTCACCCAGTCCCACCCCCCCTGCCAGCAGCAGGGACCCCTTCCACTAGACCAGGTTGCTCAAAGCCTCATCCAACCTGGCCTTCAACACTTCCAGGGAGGAGCAGCCCCAGCTTCTCCGGCCAACCCGGGCCAGTGTCTCACCTCCCTCACACCAAAGAATTTCTTCCTAATATCTCATCTAAACCTTCCCTCTTCCAGTTTAAACCCATTTCCCCTTGTTCTGTCATTAACTGCCCTTATGAAAAGTCCCTCCCCAGCTTTCTTGTAGCCCCTTCAGGTACTGGGAGGCCGCTAGAAGATCTTCCTGGAGCCTTCTCTTCTCCAGGCTGAACAGCCCCAACTCTCTCAGCCTGTCCTCACAGCAGAGCTGCTCCAGCCCTTGCATCATCCTGGTGGCCTCCTCTGGACTTGTTCTAACTGCTCCAGGTCTCTCTTACAGAGAGACAAAGATGATGATGATCATCATGACAAGGATGATGATGATGATCATCCTCTAGTCACCCACCCATAGGCTGGCAAAATGGGAACTATGAGGTACATGTTCCCCCCTTCCCCAAACCTTAATTTTCTCTGATATCAGCCTCTCCCCACGGTGGGATTTTCTTATTTTCCTCTTTCCACATCTTTAAATATCCGAATCCAAATCTAAACCAGCGCCGGGGATTCCTCATGGAAAAACCCAACCCCCAGGGATGGGTGGCACTACCTGTGCAGTGTGATTGCTTCTGTATTTCTAGCGTGATGCTCTTCCTCACATATTGGGGCTGTGAGTCCTTAATTTGTGCTGTTTGGGAGAGACACAAGCTGAGAACTACCAACATGGGAGGAAAATCAGGACTGAAAAATAACCTGAGAGTGCTGCTGCATGTTGCTGACAGAAAGCATTAGTGTTCAGTTCCTGGGATAGAGCTTGGCTTCATTAAAGAAGTTAGTAGTGATGCATATTAATTGAGAGGAAAACATTTCTGTTATTTATGAAGGAGAGGAATGCTTTTGCGTATGAATATTTAATCAAGCACCCCCTTCCCCCCCCCATTTAATTTATTTTCCTTCTTGTTTCAGCCAAGTTCAAGTGCATTCCTGGGCTGAAGGAACCAAACTCACTGCTGAGCCATCTAAAAAGCCAACCCTGGGTTGTGACCTCCCCTGTCTCAGGGGCTTAACACCTCCCTCTGTGGCTCTGTAATTTTTTGGTTTTTATTATTGCCGATGTGCACAGGGTCAGAGCACCCGGTTTGGTGTGAGCTCTGCCCCATCCTGCTCACGATGGTGTCTGTGAATGGTGCTCAGGCCCTGCGAAACTGTCCAAAATCTCTTTAACCCTGCAGAGATTGAAAATCACGGTTTGAAATCCCATTCCCAGCCTGGGTTTCTGGAGCAGGATGGTGGCATTAAAGCCAGCAACAAAGTGGGTCGAGATGCCTTCTACGAGGAGAGCTTCAGCTGGCAGCGGGTGTCCCCCAGGAGAACAAGTCTGCTGTTTGCTTTCCTCAGTGCCAGAGGAGATTTGAAACCAGAACTCCCTAAGTCATTTTCAGTAGAAATGCTTCAAGAAATAATTCCTCTCCTCTTACCTCCAGACTTTGTTTTTATCCCCTTGGACTTCTGGTGGTGGGTGGAGGAAGCTGCAAAGAAATGTCAGGGCAACCCTGCTTGGCTGGAGGCATAGCTGAACATTTAGAGGTGACAAAGTGGCCTTTTCTCATGTCCCCTGGCAGAGCAGAGGCTCCTCATCATGCCCTGGCCCCTGGCTGCTTGGCCACAGCCACCTTCCATCCATTTCTTCTTGGCTTTCAGGGTGCATCAAGCTGCTTTGTGTTGATGCCATCAAGTCGAATTGGACCTTTGGTCAACAGGGTGAGTGAATCCTTCCGCTCTTTTCCTTTGGCTGCAAAACAAGGGCAGAAGCCGGAGGCAGCTCTGCAGTTGTGGTCATTAGGGCTGTTCTCCTGCTTCCTTGACAATGTGTTAATTGCTTGCCTGGCCAGCGGGTCTGCTGGGCTGCTTGCTCCCAGAGACTGCTGGGGCTTTTTTTTATTCTTGTTCCTCTTAGAAAGGAGAAATAAATATCTGCAGGGAGCCTTGTGCTTTTCCTCATCCCTCCTGGGTTCAGTGAGAAATGGAGTTTATCTGGCTTGTGCTCCAGATGCCCAGAGAGAGCAGGAGAATCACTGAGCCTCCTGCATCCCTTCTACGTGCACAACTTCAGGAAGCAGAGGAAACAAATTCCTTCTTTGCCAGGACTGAGGATGGATGTTGCTCCCTCCATGGACTGAGGCAGTTTGGATCCACGTGTAGGATTCCCACTTTTAACCTCTACAAAGCAAACAGGAGCTGACACCTTGCAATGAGCAACGTCTTGCAGAAGAGGAATTTAAACTCCACCGAGCAGCTCCTCTCTCACTGCAGTCACAGCTCCCATGATTGCATCCCCTCTGCTGATGCAATGGCCCAGAAGTCATCGGAGCTGTCTCACCCGTCAGCCTTGTGTCCTCCAGCCCCGCCTGAGCGGGGGCTGCACGCTCGCTCCCGCCTTGGGTGACTGTCAGCACACAACAGGCAGGGTTATTACGGGTGACAGCCTTGTCACCCCTCTGATAAATCACACACCAGTGCGGTATCGATTGTGCTTAAATTCACTGAAGACAATAAATGACCCATCTCTCTATTTAGGTTTGGGTTTTTTTTTAATAGAATGATCTTGCTGTTAAAAATCCTGCCTTGGAGTCTATCAGGAGCCAGATGTGTTGGGTAGTTTCTCCTCACCTCACCTGGCAGCGTGTTTTCCTCCTGCCCTGGCACCGTGGTGGGGCTGGTGGGTGGCTGTCTGCGATGCTGCGTGGAGGTGGCAGAGCCCCGCTTTGCCCGCAGGCAGCTCTGATGAGGTTTGGCAGCGCAGAAGAGCTGCCTCCGACTCTTTGCCAAACATTTTCTTTCTTGTTTCGTGTGGTTTGGCCAGATTGTAACCCCCAGAGGTGGGGGCAGACTGAGAAGGCTTTCAGAGACAGGAGTGTGTGGGCAGGGAGGGTCTGGATGTCTCTTCACTCCTGTTTCTCCTTCGGGGCTGTGCTGGAGTTTAATTTGTCCACCAGAGAGGAATTTCTTTCTCCTGAACCCCTTCCCAGGTGTTCCAAATACTTGCCTGACATGGCTTTTGGGGACAGATTCTCATAAAATGTGGAAGCCCCTGAAATCCAGGGGAAATAGTGAAGCTGTCTTGGCTGCTTTGAGCTGAGAGCTTCTCTGTTGCTTTGACCTCTTTGGGGTTTACAGACTGGGGCACTGTATGACTGAGTCTCGGGAGGACCATGAGGTGGAAGGTTGAGATCACACCCAAATCCCACAAAAACCATCAGCACTTTTCCTGCAGACTCTGCAAGGCAGACAATACTATTTTGTCTCATTTATGGCAGAATCTAGCAGTGAAAACACTCCACCAGGAAGCAGAGGTTGGACCTCAGCCCAAGGTTGTTGAAATTCACCTCCACCAATGATGGAGGAACTTACTGGAGGGACCTCACTTTACAGCACCCGCTCCAAGCAGATGATTTTTATGATTTCCTGGGTGGTTCTTTCATAGAGAGACCTGCTGGCATTATAGACTTCCATAGGGCACGCTTGTATAGCTGTTACTAAAAGGTTGATATCTATGATTATATAAAAGGATGGAAGTCACCAGCTCCTAGGCTTGGATGAGTCTGGATGGCTGGACTGTGAGTCTGAGGATGAATTCTCTACAGTCTTTGCACCAAAGGCTTATACCAGCCTTCCTGCCCCTGGAGATGGTGGTGAGGGTGGCTGCATAGATGTGGTGGTGTCACTGGGCCAGCACTGGGCTGCAGCCAAAGAGCCGCTCGCTCAGTTCCCCACCCCAGGGGGCAGGGGAGAGAATTGGGGGGCAAGGGGAATTAGACTTGTAGGGGGAGAGGAGAACAATTTAATCATGG
>NW_010315576.1:0-6258 GCF_000700745.2 Antrostomus carolinensis
CACTGAAAAGAGCCTGGCTCCATCCTCCTGAGTCCCAGCCAGGCCGGTCATCTTTCTCACCAGTTCATCTTGTGGCACACAAGGACAGTCTGCTCCTGAACCTTTAAGACTTCCTTCTTGAAGGATGTCCAGGCTTCCTGGACCCCTCTGCCCTTCAGGACTGTCTCCCAAGGGACTCTCTCAACCAGTGTCCTGAACAAACCAAAGTTTGCCCTCCGGAAGTCCATGGTAGTGGTATTGCGAATCTCCTTCCTTACTTCACCAACAATTGAGAACTTTACCATTTCATGGTGGCTTAGCCCAAGACAGCCTCTGACCACCATATCTCCCACCAGTCCTTCTCTGTTGGTAAACAGCAGGTCAAGTGAGGCACCTCCCCTACTGGGCTCACTTACCAGCTGTGTCAGGAAGTTATCTTCCACACACTCTAGGAACCTCTTAGACTGTTTTCCCTCTGCTGTTCCAGCAGATGTCTGGTAAGTCCCCCACGAGAACAAGGGCTAGAGATTGTGATACTTTTGCCAGCCACTTGTAGGAGGCTTCATCTGTCTCTACATTCTGGTTGGGTGGTCTATAACAGACTCCCAACAGGATATCTGCCTTGTTGGCCTTCCTCTTCATTCTTACCCACAACAGGGTAGCACCACAACAGGGAGGCTTTCATAAGTGCAGATAGAACCAACCAGTCAAACACTGTACACTGGTTTGTGATCCACACCTTAGAAGAAAAGATTAATTCTCAGTTGGAAAGAAAAGCATTTCAAGCATTAAGAGGACTGATTTGATTAGAGTGTGTTAGCACTCTCAAAGTGAGGAAATAGTATTAGAAGTATCTTTAACAGATAGAGGTTTAACAAAAGTTAAAGAGTTCGAAATACAAATAATTTTATATAGAAACAGGGGCATATGTATTTCAGCATTTTGCATTATTAGGTACTTAAACAAGCACATAAAAAACCCCTTACCTCTTGCCTATTTTGAATCTTCAAATCAAGATTGGAGTCCTTGTATCTAGAACATACTTTATATTTTAGGAAAAAAACATAAGTAAAACAAAACCCAGTTATTATCACAATGGAACAGTATGAAATACAGTCATCTGAAACACACAAGTTAAGATCCCAGTCCATTTTGACCTTAGCCCCAAGACTTAACTTGAACTTCCAAATGTCTCTGTGTCTGAATGATTTTTGGGAAAAGTCACTCGAAATGAACAAAGCATGCCACTATGTTAAAAAAAACCTCCCATTCCTCAAATAAATTCTGCTGATTGCCACTGCTCAGTACAACAAATAAATTTCTTATAATATAGATAAGCATTTTGTCTAGTAAGTTAAAATAAATGTCAATGTCCTTCAATTGACCAATCACTTTCATTATGCCAATCTATGTAATCAAACTAATAGTTCAGATAGGTCAGAGACAATTATTCATAAATAAAGAATATGTAACTCAGACAGCTGTATTGTACCTTTCAGCTTGTTCTTTAAGGTGAAAAACTAGAAAGAGCTGTACAGTGTAACATATTACCTGAAAAATCAGCAAACACTGCACTGGCAATACTTACATTCATGAATAAATGACATTTATGGTTACAAATATTATATTAATGTTCGCATGGACACTGCAAGAGAAGATAGCAGAGATGACCTGTTCCGGCATAACATCACACATAATTCACACAAGATTCGTATTATATCCAGTAACACCACAATGATTATATAATAATTGGCTAAAGATAGTAGCTTACACTGACTGTCTGGTTACAGAGAGAGTGAAAAGAAAGTTCTTAACTAAAACTCAAAAACTTTACAAGATGGCTACGTCCAGGTCAGCAAATAACATGATACTCATTCTAGCAACCTGAAAAAATAACTTTATTTTCTTAATTAAGCAAATACTGTGCAGCGCATTCTCACCCACACACAACAGATAGAGAATGCTTCCTATCTGAAATAAAAATTAATCTATGCCCTTGACAAAGCAAAGATACTCTCAGTTTCCAAAAACAGGGATAGCCTTATTTTCAAACAAGGATCCAAGTTATTGTCAGTCACAAAGTCAGAATATGAAATAGTTATCTGTTAACGTCAACCTAAATATACATCTCTAGGGATAATAACAAGTCTCCTTCTTGTCACTTTGCAGAAAGATGGAAAATAATGGTAGAATTAGTTTAAATAATATTTTCCACTAGCAGCAAAACTACAAAAAAGCCTGGTTTTCTTCACACTTGCATATTCCTTGCTTTCAATCTTACTCTGCATTGTAGCAATGCCAACACACACACCTCCATTACCACCAGTTCTCCCCCCACTCCCTCAACAATTTCCCCTACCAGCTCCGCCAGCTTATAATTATGATTTGAAAAAGAAGGAGTCATGACTGTGAGAGCAGTCACCTTTTGGTACAAAGAACAAGTAACTTGAGCTCATCATACTTTGTCATTCCCCCTACTTTCAAATTATGTGTACTACCCCCTACTTTTGAAGAATGTGCGCTGTGTCTGACAAAGGAATAAAAAGACCCTTAGGTTCCTGCTTAAACTATGAAGTTCCTAGTATAAAGTACTGTTTCTGATTAAGGTAAAAAAAAGAAATAAAAAAGGGGAAAATAGTATCATTGATCAACTCACTGATGTTTTATTCCTTCCTGCAATGATGGCTGTGCAATATGATTCCACAACTTCATGCCTCTGCAGTAGCAGACTTCAATCAAACTTTCAATAGCAAGTAAGGCTTTCAATCTCACTAGTTCTCACCACACTGAGTATTTAATTTTCATAGCCTGTTGATTTAACTATAGATGTACTTATTCAGAAAATTAACTGAGCAAATTGATTCAGATAAGAGCATCAAGTTTTTTTCTTGGCTTTATAGGGCAATTCACAGAATCACAGAATGTTGGGGATTGGAAGGGACCTCGAAAGATCATCCAGTCCAATCCCCCTGCCGGAGCAGGAACCTAAACGAGATAACACAGGAAGGCCTCCAGGCGGGTCTTGAATGTCTCCAGAGAAGGAGACTCCACAACCTCCCTGGGCAGCCTGTTCCAGTGCTCTGTCACCCTTACTGTAAAGAATTTTCTTCTCAATTATAGAACAAACAACTGTTTACAGTGTGTCTTCAGTTATCAGTGAAATGGTGTTACATATCACAATAGCAAAGATTGCTTTTAATGCAGAATAACCCTTTTCTCTCTTCCCTTTTATTGCATTTATGAGTTCCACATATTAGCTAAACTTAGAGTCTAATACAGCAAGCTTGCATTTTAAAGAGGGAGGTGCAAGAAATATAAAAATGTAAGTTTACTTCAAGACAGAGCTTCAAATAAGTCTTGTATAAGCTAAAAGACATGGACAGCTTCTTCCTGGCTTTTTACCTACTCCAATCAAGCTGTCCTGAGCAGGTTCTCTCTATGTTTTCTTTAAACTTGACAGCATATTGCATTAGCACTTTCAAAGTGAGGAAATAGTATTAGAAGTATATTTAACAGATAGAGGTTTTACAAAAGTTAAAGAGTTTGAAATATAAATAATTTTATTTAGAAAAAAGGGCATATATATTTTCAACTTCTCCAATTTGCTCGGTCATATAGCATGACTTAGCAAATTGGAGTAGTTTCAAGCATCATTAAACATCTTTACTAGCAATGACAAAAAGAGAGTTTAAACTACCAAACTCTCAGGAATGCACACAGTCTTAAATCCATTGCATCTCTAATGTATCAATACAAGCTTCCATTTAGTAACTCTCCTTCCACATGTGTGCAGACTGGACAATAGTTCCAAAACAAAAAATAGAGAAAATGTTTATTTTGCAACATACAAGATCTTATTATACTTTCTTATAAGCTGGTATCATATCTTAAAATAGTAACTGAAAAGTGAAATGCGATCAACATGCATACTTTTCAAAACATCATGTCCATATCCACTTCGTAGGTTGTATCTAACTTAGAGCTTCAATGGAAATGCTTCTACTACTTCTTACAGAGCTTCCCAGAGAATTAATGAATTTAATCTGGAATTACTTCAGTCCTGGGAGATCATTACCTCACAAAGCTAAAAAGGCTACCTAGATTAAACAGTCATATGGGAAAAAGAAAATGAAAGCTATTAAAGCAAATGTAGGACGGTTCTTGGCAAGAAAGCTTACCTGTATTTCAAATACAAAGTTTAGAGACAAACTCCTCTAAAGCATGTAGGTAGTCAGGACAAGTAAGAGTAGGTTGGGCAGCTGCCGCAACTAGAAGCTGTACTTCAGTCTCTTAGTAGCAGAAGTCTTTCATAGCATGATAATTAATTTCTGCCATTCTAAGCATTAGTATTAGCGTAGCTCTGTGACAAACTCTAAGGCAACTTCAATACCACATTTACAAGTGCTCGGTCTTGATTTTCTATGGAGACAGCAGAGTAACAAGATCAAGATGACCAGATCAGCCAACATAAAGAAATGAAACAGATTTTCTTCAAAAGTTGTTTACGAAATGCTACAAAATTTCTTTCCAAGCTTTCTGTTGCAGTAGCCCTATGTATCTCTTTAGAAAACCTCCTGACCCTTTTCTAACACATCCTACGTGATCTCACAAAGTACCTTCAGTTGTACACGGGTTCTGTATTCTCTTAAACACATTATAAAATATCTACAAGTCCAACTTAAATAGAAATAGTAGAGCTACTGGAAGGGTACAAGGTTCCTATTCCTATTCACCTTTTCACCAACCGGATAATTTTATTAATTGCAGAGCACCTTTATGAGATACACAATAAGTACCACAGCTCAGATTCTCATCTGACCTGCCACAAAAAGAACTAATATAAAATTCACAAGTATTCTACCCAACAATAATTAATAATTTTTTAAAAGCACACTACCTAGTACTAAAAAACTTGTATCAACATGTTTAGCTTTTGAGTAATTGTTCATGCTGTATATCTATATCTATAGATATATAGATATACAATTTACAATGGATACATACATGGGATGTTCCTTAAGCATAAGGTTCATCACAACTTTTTTTTTTTTTTTTTTTTTTTTTTTTTTAACTCAAACGTTTTCATCCACAAACTTAATTCTTCTCTGAAACTCTGGAAGACAATTATGAAGGATTATTTTTTAAAATACCAAATAAAATATTTCCAGAAGAATGTTTGAGAGCATATACAGGTAATAAAACAATTAATTGAACTGGTTTCTCAGCAGCATGCATTTCACACAGAAGGTAGGAAACTGCTAAACTGATTTGACATAAAGCATGCACAGAGTGATTAAAAAAAAAAAAAAAAGTTATGTAACAAAAAAAAAATCCAAGTACTTCATAAACCATAATTATCAAATCTCCTGTGAGCCTTATTAAATTCAGGACATGCTAAACTTTCCACACAGGACACTCTGAAGTAATACCCTATGCATTCAGACTAAAAGAGACCAACTTAAATCCCACCACACCACAACTCACTAATCTCAGTAGCTGATGAAACAATCAGAATTTTGTAATACCAAACATATATATATATATGCGTATGCATTGTTGTTTGTGTGTGTATATATATCCTTAGACATTAAAACAACACAATCCACAAGCATTCTATACTTTACCGAGGAGTACCGCTTCATTTCCTATTTCTCACAAGACTTAAAATCCTGTATGCCGCTTAGATTCACAGGCTTCAAGCCCCATACCTGCACAGCTGAGGTCGTAGACCAAAGGAAATGTCTCTATTCTATAGCTTACTGGAAACGGTATCTCCACCACTCCAGCCTCAAAGCGACCCTTTCTCCCAAAGCAGCGGGGATTAAGTGCGTTACAAAGGCCATCCCGGAGGGGGAAGAAACATTCAGGCACAACTCGGGACAGCTCCATCCACCCACCCCGGCTCCCCGCCGGCACCGCCTCGCCCGCAGCTGAGCTGCCCCAGACCCTCCGCGCAACAGGCAACTCTGGTCGGGGGAAGGAAAGGAGGAGTGGGGGGTTTCCGGGCTTCCTTCTCCCAAGAAGACAAGAGCCACCTTACCCTCGGACGCGAGGAAGCTGTCCAGACAGAGGCAAGGACAGTGACAGACGCTCCCCCAGCCCACAGAAGACTCCCTGCTCCGAGAAGGGTGTTTGTGGAGTGTGGGAAACCTCACACACAACCCAGCCCCCCCCGAGAATACAGCATGCTCCTGCAGCACGGAGAGTTCCCGCACATCCCGCCTCGATCCAACGCCGGACACCTGGGGGGCAGAAGGCCCGCTCCTCCGCAGACCCCCA